>NC_072733.1:19245404-19412529 GCF_026930045.1 Uloborus diversus | reverse complement strand
AGTTCTCCCCCGGAAACATTTTGAAACTTAAGCGCTAAAACGAAAAGTGGGCCGATCTTGAACGATGTTGACGAAAATGAGAGGTGGGAGACCCTCCACTGGAAACTTTTGCAAGTTATTTTTTAAAACGTGGTTTGTAGATGATCTTTGGTAATATTAACAAGAGGAGTGGTTTGGGGGGTCCCATATTGAAAAGGGAATGAAGAATAATTACATAACACTGCATAACGTCTGGTTAAAACTTAAATCTAACTTTAACTTGATGCATGATCATTAAATGTATAACTTTTTATCGGAAACTTACTAACACGTATCCCTTTTCTTTCTTCCATGGGGAAGCAAACACATCTAACAAGACGAGCCCATTATGCTAAATGAACCAAAATATTTGGTATACACTTGATATTTTGAAATTTCCGTGGGGTGGTCATGCCCTACCTCTGGCATTGTTTCCATTCTTGTTAGACTTCACATGAATTACAATGAATTTTTTTTTTTTTTTTTTTTCAATTTAAGCAAGGAAAGAGGGTTTAAAAAACTATACTTGAAACTTCCTCGGTGTGGTTTTATGGCTCCCCGGCGTTGTTTTTAGATTCTTGTTAGACTTCGAGGAATAAAAGGATTTTTTTATATTTAGCTCTAAAAAAGGTTTTTAGCTATTTTTAAAACTTTATCAGGGTGGCCATGACCCCCTTCTCATTGTTTTCCTTATTGTTAAACTTAGTATGTCTTATAAGAGAATTTTTTTTGTATTTTTGCTCAGAACAAGGGGATTTTAACTATTCTTGAAATTTTCTCGGAGGGAGCCATGGCCCCCATGGCCCCCTCCTGGATCCGCCCATGAAAGGATCCACCGGTCTGGAACACTCTAATTGAAATCCAGTCACAATACAAAATCCGTTATCTTTTTCAGTTTCAAAAGGTTATTTTAAATCAAATCATGACTTTTTGTATACTATACTGTTGACAAATTTATTGTTAAGACTTTGATTGAAATAGAATTGAGATTACTTTTATTTCTGTCCCCGAATATTAAAAGTGCACTCTTCTTATTCTGAGCCCTATATTCGCTACGCCCTTTTAAATGAAAAAGAAAAAGAAAGGCGACGTTCACGCGGAAGGAAACAACATTATTTATAGCTGTTACCGATTGAATTTCCAGGTGATATATTGCTTGAATCTGCTTTTCTAGATTTTGAACAGGAAGCAACATTATTTCCTTAAAAGTGAAAGCAGAAAGATGCTTAGGGTGCTCAGACAAATTACTCGAAGGCTCTTTGTATATGAGAGAGAAGCCAGTGAAAGTTCCAATACCTATACCCGGCAATTAAAATGGACTAAGGGATAAAAATTTCGCCACTGTCCGCGTCCCCCCTCCCATACATTCTTCCAATCAGGAAACTTTGAAGGGTCCTTTTCGTGGGGAAAACAACAGAAAAATAAAACATGCTCGAAAAATAGTTTCTAAATGCGGAAGGCATTTAGATATCGAGTTCATCTGGACGCAAAGTACAGGTCATACGCGCCTGGAGGTGAAGCTACTTATATCTCTGTTTTATTAGGTCGTTGTCGAACCTCCAGAAGAACACGTGCATTGTTGCCAAACCAATTGCTATCCTCTGATCTATTTTCGAGCACGAGAATAAGCTTTGCGTTTAAAAACAAACATTCCAACTCGAGCAATTATTATTGGAAATCCGGAAACATTTTGATACTTATCAAAGTGGAGAAGTGAGTAATTGGGAGCTAATTTTAATGACCTGCTCAATACCAATTACTTTCACTATGACAATTACATCTCTTAGAAGAATAGGAGACAGAATGTTTAATTTAAGATGCAAATGATTTCGGAAGATCTTGCGATAGGAAGATGCCTATTGTTCTCAACATCCGGAAAGGTAATATGTTTAACAAAGAATCGAAATTTGCGTCGAAACAGTGGTTGAATAATGTATGTAAATCACGTTTTCAACATTTTCAAGTCTTGACTATTTGATGAGGGAATGCATTAAAAATAAAACACCATAAAGACTGAATGGTCTGTTCCTGTGAAATATGAAATTCAACTTCTAGCAAGAAGATATATTCAAATGGGACACAAATCCGTAATTTATGCACTACGGAAAACATGAAAGGAAAAACTATGACGTGATCACATAACATATGGTATTTTCGCGTAAAATCTACGGTTAGTAAGTTTATTTTTCAAAAGTTTTTTTTATAGTTACATGCAATATAAATCGATATGCAAATGCGTTTTATCATCTCATTATGTACGTTATTTGTTTAAGCATCTTCAACCGAAAAGGAAAGAAAAGAAGAATTATGATGCAATATTAAATTTTCTTAAATTAAATTTATATGCGTCAGGAATTTATCATTATTATTATTTAAGTCAAGAACAATACCTGTTAAGAGAGCAACACAAAATCATAACAGTATATCTCCGATACAGCTGTCCTCGATATGAAGTTGCTACGGACGGGATATAATGAACTCCGGATGGGACAGCAAAAAAGGTTGTAGACCGTTACCACTTCGATTTAATATCTTTAGATTTAGTCTCCTCCGAAAGATGAATTTTTCTGAGATTTTACTTTTTTTTTTTTTTTTTTGCTAATTTTCTTCTTCGTTCTCCAAAACATTTGCAACTTATTTTATTTACTCTCCTGAAAACGTAAGAATTAGGGATGCACTGATGAGCAAATTGGCTGATTTCCAATTAATCGGCAATCGATTAATTATAATGATAAAAATTTTTAATGCTTAAATTTCTTTGTCAGCTTTTTTTATTTTTTTATTTTTTTTTATTTATAATTTTCAATTTCGACTTTTAGGAAGAATGTATTAGCCATTGAAGAAACATAAGCTCTACAGCAGAATATTGAAGTTTGTGGTGTTTTCAAAAAAAAAAAAAAAAAACTATATTTTTGAAATAGTAACCTTTTTTTTTTTTTTTTTTTGGCTAATATTAAGACTGCTATCTCAGTAAATAACATGTCAGGTCACTTTGCCATCCAATAAAAGTTTTCTTATGCGACAAGTTTTTAGATAATATTGCAACATTGAGATTTTCTTCTTCTTAAATTCTTAAAATTATTAGAACGATGTCTAATGTTTGTTCTCAATACATAGAATGTATGTAGGTCATTCCATAGATATGTCAACCTCAACCTTCGAAATTTTTTTCCCACAAAGCCTTAATTGTGACCTATCCTTTCATTCAGCAATACGTTCTAGTACATAAATCCAATAACAGTTTGCAAAAATTTCATTCGGTGTTTTTCTTCTGGCTCTAAACGTGCGAGGTTGTAGAAAAGGCTTAGGATGTGCAAAAAACATGCGTCTACGTTTTCTTGTGTAATATAAAATTTTTTGCAAATTTTTAAAAGAACTATGTTTATTCTAAATGAATAGATGTTGGCCCAATAAAATTGACTGTTCTTTTTGCATACATTATAAGATAAGTCTTTTAATTAGTTTGGTTATTTCAATGAAAATATTTACGTTGCGTTAGTCACGAAAATGTACTATTTTCTGCTTAAAAACTAAACCAGATGATTGAAAAAAACCAAACTGCACATTTTATTTTCTTACATCTGTGTCATATCTATATAAAAAGGGCAAAATATTTATTTTAGTATCAGTAGATATAAAATAATTAGTGTGACTAACGTAACATTTGAGCTGTGACTAACGTAACAGTTTGCATGTGACTAACGTAACATTTTAAAAATGACTGGTAATATTTAAAATTTATTTAATTTAATGTAAATTTTCATGAACAATTTTTGATTATGTAGGCATTCTATATTGATTAAAAATATAAAGGGTGAAAAATACCAGTAATATTACATTGTAGACCTTCTGTTTACTTAGAAAAAATACTTTTTTAAATGTCTTTATGAAGATACTTCCAATTTTAAGAATTATTTAAAAAGAAAAAACGTGAGTAAAGCAAAATGAGTACTACTGCTGAATGTGCATTCAACACAAGAATCCAAGCTTAAGAATTAAGATAATAGAAATACAGTCTTAACAAAGGAGAACATCTATATTTTTTAGAAAATACATCTCCACCTATTATTAAAAATGAAGTAACGGCTGCTCGTTGGTAAACATTTGAAGATGTCACATGATACAGTGACGATAAGCGCTGCTGCCATATATTTCAGAAAATACAAGAATGATCATTTAGAAAATCAAAACATTTGCGGTGATATCTGGAATTTAAATGCATTATCGGCATTCTGCAAAAACGTTCGAATATTTTTTTTCTCAATATTACATTTTAATTCAAAAGGATGCACAACACTATTCGTTCGATGAGTCAGTAAACCTTAAAAAATAATATGCCATTGAAAAGTACTACGGAGTTTCTTATAACGATAACTAGTATATCAGCAGAAAACTAGAATTCAGTGAAACTACCAACTTGCAAAAAGTTAATTTTGTAAAAGATAGATATTTAGGATTTAATTAGTCCCAAGAATGATGTTATTCAGTTTGTAAAAGCCAGTATTTTTTATTTGTTTATTTTTTTTTTTCGCACATTCAAATTGAGTTAATTGAACTGAATCCTTCCATTCAATTTTTTACACTAATATAGAAAAAAAAAGTAAAGAAAGAACCATAATACAACACAAAGAAGGTTCCTAAAAAGTGTAACGAGTAATATAAGAGCAAGAAATTAATTATAAAAAGTTTTTTATCTGCATTTATTGCTTATTATTCGATGGTTACGTTAGTCACGTTACGTTAGTCACACACAGTTTTTCGGAAAAGTGCCATTTAGGGCCAGAAAAGGATTCGTCTGTAACAAATCTGTAGTAAGATTTAAAAAATAGATTGTTTTACCTCTTACAAATATATCGGCCAATTTTAAATGTCTGCGTAAGTTTCAGAAAAATTTGTCTCGTAACATAAGCATTGTTTCTCAGGGTTGCAAAAATGTTACGTTAGTCACGATGCCTTTTTTGGTGAAAAAACACCTGCCAGCGCTTATTTTTCTTCAAATTCTTGGTAGAAATGAAAAATGGTCACCTTGTACATTTTAAATCTGCATATTAAACGAAAACACATTTATTTTTACTCCCGGTGTAAGTAAAAAGAATTTGAAAATCAGCTGCGAATGTTACGTTAGTCACTATGGAATGACCTATGTGTGATATATGTACATGTGTGCATGTTCGCATTTTATCATTCGGTAAAATTGAAATTTCATTCAGAAAATTGAGAATTTTCCGCCTCCCAAAAAATTTAGTTCGGGGTGCTCCTAGTTAAAGAAATTAAAACTACATATAACTTTAAACTGCGATGTTTATTTCCTAAACTTAAAAAACTTCCTTTCCAAGCTTTCACTAATAATTTGCTTCCCATTTGGAACAGGTGGAAGAAAAATTCTTGTTCTAATTTTCTTTTTAAGCAACAAGCAACCTTTAGCCGTCATTCCATTACGATGCTCATCAACTTCAACAAGAGTCGAGGCCTGAATTCATATCACCTGTAAAACCGGATGATGCGTCTCATTTTAATTTTATCCACTTCTTAGAAGGTTTTTCGGGTGCTGTCAATGACCGTATTTTTCAAAGGTTGGCATCTAGGAGATCATAGCTCCGTAACAGGAAAAAGAAATCTTTAGAGACTTTGACAATCTTTGGGGCGTACTATTGTCCCATTCAATCATTTTGAGCAGTCGATGAATACATGAGTTTACATTGTTAATGTGAGCAACAAAATGCTGCGTTTATTAGAAAGGTGTAAACTAGTTTAATCATAAAGAGCGTTATACATAAGTACTAATTTTACATACTAATTACTGAACTAAAAGGGAAGGATTTTTCTTTTGGTAGAAATAGGTTCTAAATTAAGTAGCAATCGAACGCTTACTACTGGATTTCCTTCGCAATAAATAGTCAAATTGATATTGTTGTCAAGACGTTTAAGAGCCACTTTCCGGGATGTTAAACTCATTTTCCGGGATTTCTTTCTTTATAATAGTACATTCTGGTTCTGGTCTAGTTCGTGGTAAAAAAAAAATTAAAATATACTTTAAGAACAATATCAATAATAAAAGTACTCTAATTTTCCAGTAAATATTTAAAGACAAAAGAAAAGACAAAAAAAAAAAAAAAAAAAAATCTACTACAAAATAATTAGAATTGAAATAAAAATAATACCAAAATTAAACCTAAAATAAATATATAAAAAAAAAGAAAGTAGACTAAATTTGAACTTAAAATTACATTAAATAAAGTAAAACATAATTTTAAACTATTTTCTTTTTTAAGTTGAAAGAATGCGCAATTAATAACTGGAGAAATATGTGTCGATCAGTATATATGACTGCCCACCTGAACGCCTCCACACACAAAACCGATTCAAACCGAACATATTTTTGCTATATGTACCTTTGTAAGTATACACTTCAACTGCAGGTTTTTCAAATTTTTTTGAAGTTTAAAAATAATTTGAAATAATTCATAAAAATTAGCAATTAGCGCTTCGAAGAAAACTTACTGTTTTGAAACCTTTGGATACATTGGCTGATTTAGTTTGAGCAAATTTTATTTTGTTACGAAAGATGTTTGACAGAAAATACAGCTAAAAAGGACATTTATGTTCGAGTCTAGTGCAATCATTTTTGAGCAGAAAAAAAAATCACCTTTCAATGCAAAACCAAATCCTCTTCGTCTACAAACTTGATAATACTAGCAATAAAAGTGTTTTGCACTAAATGTTTGAGGGGGAGGGGAATTGTAAATCTTTTCGATGATTTTACCCCGCTACAAAAAACTATTTCTCTCTTTCAGTTTATCAATGCTTAGAGGATAATCATCATTTTTTTAATCAATAACTTCATTAGTTTTATTTTGAAGTATTGTTTGTCAACTGTATGAAACAATAGAATTATGGTTTAGTTCTCAATGTTTAATAAATGAAACATTTGGCGTTTAGGTAACGAGAATTAAGTTTTATTCTTTAATTACAGAAGAGCCGGGAGGAATGAAACTACCGACGGGAGGAAAGAGACAGCGCTGCACTAATGCCGAAATTAAATGTAAAATATTTCTAACTTGTCTTGAAGCTTTAAATCAGTGGTTCCAAACCCTTTTCACGTCGCGACCATTTCCTCACCAACTAAACAACCCGCGACCCGCAAGGTGCCACACACACACACACACACACACACACATATATATATATATATATATATATAAATATATAAATATATATATATATATATATATATATATATATATATATATATATATATATATATATATATATATATATATATATATATATATATATATATATATATATATATATATATGAAATCCGTTATTACCTATTCTGTTAAAAAAAACCCTCAAAATTCAGGTAGTTTTCTGACTGATTTTAACAGAATATTTCCGTAATGCTTCAAAATGTATTTTTTCCTTACAAAAACGTAAACATCCCGACGAAAACGGAATTTTTCCATTTCTAGGGTTGCCGCTGTGCTGTACTTTGCTCCGATTAGTCGTTACATTTTGCTAATTAAAAGCATATTTAGAATAACAACTCAGATGCTGTAGACAAAATAGATAGCTTGCTATTTCATGTCTGGAGAGTAATATACTCGTATGTCGAAATTGTTTATACGCCTTTGAGCTTTGTTGGTTTGGAAAAATGTTCGCGCCATTTTTAGACTGGCAGATGTGTTTTGATCGCCCTGGTGATTTGATGTAGGTTTTACTGAGTCAGTATTAGAATATTTTTGTGGTTTTAATATTTTGCTCAATACTTTGAACAATTCTATTCGTTAGTCATATTGTGTGCTCTAGCAGTGAGAATAGTTTAAGGATCTCGTGTTATCAATTTAAAATAAAGCCTATTGGATTAGCTGTCCTGATTCCCCTGCATTTAGCACCGCTGGTCATATGTAAGTGTTGTTGAATATCTTTGTACATGTTAATACAAATGTATTTTCCTTGTAAATATGCATTTGATAGAATTCCGATGATAGTTTATTTAGAATTTATACAACTATTATAGAGTTATTTTTTATTGCTCTTACGCATTCTTGAAAGTTAATACACTAAATGCCATTTCGTATCTATACCGGAGATTATCGTGGTGTGCGAGCAAGATAGGAAAAATCACTTTTTTTGGGGGGGGGGGGGGATTCGCTTCACAGTTTGGAATACTGAAAGTAACTATTTTAAATCTCTAAATAAAGGTGTATTGTTGATCTTTAATATATACAATGAAAGTTTTGGCTACAATAAGTACTTAATTTAATTTATTAAGATCTTATCCAACAACTTATTTGAGATTATTGCAAGTTTCTTGGAAAAACAGTTCGGGTAAAACGAACTGATTGATATATGCTTAAGTAATAATGATTATGTACTAAAAATCTACGTTGCGATTCCAATGAGTGAAAAATTTGGATATCATTGGGGGGGGGGGGGGGGGGGGGGATGTAGCATCTGGAACCAAAAATTTTTCATGTGCATATCAATGATTCTGTTTTTAAACACAATATCATGTATATTATTATATGATAACGTCAACCTGCATTTAATAGCATTTTATTTGACATATTCTGCAAATAAAAATATCATATTTTTCATGTATGTTTTTCCATGCCACCCCAGACAATGTACGACGAAGGGAATATCGAACAGTATCAGCAGGGATAATTGGTGTCCTATTCAAATCCATCAATTTTTCTGCTAGTACTATTTGATTAATTTGACTCATCTGAAGTTGATATAAAAAGTTTTGGTCAGCAAATGGATGCTTGGTATGTTAGGTAAGTTCTCTCTCCAGATATTATTTTAAAAAATCTTTGAGTAACAAATGCAAATAAAAAAAAAAGTAAGAATTTTAGAACAGTTAACTATATCTGTATTATATATCATTTTAAAGAACTAAATTTTCAATGAAACGAAAAGTCAATACTTGACATATCTTTTTAAATATTTTTTGAAAATAAAATCTTTTTACATAAATACGGGAAAGTGAGAAATGGAAAAAATATCGCAATGAAAAAATAAGGAACGTAAATTCTGTTAAAACACAGAAAGATCGTAAATGAACGGAAAAATAAGAAATGGAATTTTCGTTCAGTCACGAGAAATTTATAAATGGAAAACTACAACTACGGAGAAATAAGAAATGGAACTTCTGTTAAATCACGGCAAGTCATTGAACGGAAACGTAATACACTGTTAAAAAAATTTCCTGAAAATAACGGAGAAAGTACCGGCAGCAAAGTTGCCGTAAATATTACGTTTCCGTTCAATGACTTTCCGTGATTTAAACAGAAGTTCCATTTCTTATTTCTCCGTAGTTGTAGTTTTCCATTTATAAATTTCTCGTGACTGAACGAAAATTCCATTTCTTATTTTTCCGTTCATTTACGATCTTTCTGTGTTTTAACAGAATTTAAGTTCCTTATTTTTTCATTGCGATATTTTTTCCATTTCTCACTTTCCCCGTATTTATGTAAAAAGATTTTATTTTCAAAAAATATTTAAAAAGATATGTCAAGTATTGACTTTTCGTTTCATTAAAAATTTAGTTCTTTAAAATGATATATAATACAGATATAGTTTACTGTTCTAAAATTATTACTTTTTTTTATTTGCATTTGTTACTCAAAGATTTTTTAAATTAACATCTGGAGAGAGAACTTACCTAACATACCAAGCATCCATTTGCTGACCAAAACTTTTTATATCAACTTCAGATGAGTCAAATTAATCAAATAGTACTAGCAGAAAAATTGATGGATTTGAATAGGACACCAATTATCCCTGCTGATACTGTTCGATATTCCCTTCGTCGTACATTGTCTGGGGTGGCATGGAAAAACATACATGAAAAATATGATATTTCTATTTGCAGAATATGTCAAATAAAATGCTATTAAAAGCAGGTTGACGTTATCATATAATAATATACCTGACAGAGAGTACCGCATATCTATTGTGTTTAAAAACAGAATCATTGACATGCACATGAAGAATTTTTGGTTCAGATGCTACATCCCCCCCCCCCCCAATGATATCCAAATTTTTCACTCATTGGAATCGCAACGTAGATTTTTAGTACATAATCATTATTACTTAAGCATATATCAATCAGTTCGTTTTACCCGAACTGTTTTTCCAAGAAAATTGCAATAATCTCAAATAAGTTGTTGGATAAGATCTTAATAAATTAAATTAAGTACTTATTGTAGCCAAAACTTTCATTGTATATATTAAAGATCAACAGTACACCTTTATTTAGAGATATAAAATAGTTACTTTCAGTATTCCAAACTGTGAAGCGAATCCCCCCCCCCAAAAAAAAAGAGTGATTTTTCCTATCTTGCTCGCACACCACGATAATCTCCGGTATAGATACGAAATGGCATTTAGTGTATTAACTTTCAAGAATGCGTAAGAGCAATAAAAAATAACTCTATAATAGTTGTATAAATTCTAAATAAACTATCATCGGAATTCTATCAAATGCATATTTACAAGGAAAATACATTTGTATTAACATGTACAAAGATATTCAACAACACTTACATATGACCATTGGTGCTAAATGCATCTGGATACACCTAATCCAATAGGCTTTATTTTAAATTGATAACACGAGATCCTTACTCTATTCTCACTGCTAGAGCACACAATATGACTAACGAATAGAATTGTTCAAAGTATTGAGCAAAATATTAAAACCACAAAAATATTCTAATACTGACTCAGAAAAACCCACATCAAATCACCAGGGCGATCAAAACACATCTGCCAGTCTAAAAATGGCGCGAACATTTTTCCAAACCTACAAAGCTCAAAGGCGTATAAACAATTTCGACATATGAGTATATTACTCTCCAGACATGAAATAGCAAGCTATCTATTTTGTCTACAGCATCTGAGTTGTTATTCTAAATATGCTTTTAATTAGCAAAATGTAACAGTGCGATTAATAAGCACTATCAATAAGTGATGTTTATCATGACTTGAAGACTAATCGGAGCAAAGTACAGCACAGCGGCAACCCTAGAAATGGAAAAATTCCGTTTGCGTCGGGATGTTTACGTTTTTGTAAGGAAAAAATACATTTTGAAGCATTACGGAAATATTCTGTTAAAATCAGTCAGAAAACTACCTGAATTTTCAGGTTTTTTTAACAGTGTATTTACGGCAACTTTGCTGCCGGTACTTTCTCCGTTATTTTCAGGAAATTTTTTTAACAGTGTAGTTATTTCATGGAATAACTGATCGCGTGTCCGTTAAAGTAAAATAATCTACATTATATATAAACGACATATGATATAGACGACAAATACATTTGTTCGTGTATCCCAAGTTGTCCCAAATGTTCTTTGTAATTCCAAGTGTCATTTTAGTAATCCTTGTTGTAACAAACGATTTTATGGTACGTTTCCATAGATTAAATAAATTTCTTCTTTTTCATTTTAATTGTCTATGTCTATTGTTATGTTTTTTTATAGAATACCTATAGCTATTTCATTTTAGGTAAATTGTTTATTTTAGACTTTAACTGTTAGTTAATTTATAGAATACCTAGTTATTTCATAGAATAACTAGTTAAAGTGTCAAATTAATAACATATTACACACTTTAACGGAAACGATCAGTTATTTCATGGACTAACTAGGTATTCTATGAAATAACTGCATTATATACTTTAACGGTAACATATGTATGTATGTATAAATATACATAAATGTGTAACTTTCTCGAGTGCAAATATTGCGCATGTTTTTCTTAATAACTCAAGGTGCTTAAGATATTTTATTTATGCATAATGTTTTTTTTTAATGTTTCTTAGTGTCTAACTTTCATTGAAGTAAATTAAGGCGTTTTCTTTAAACAAGGCCGTCACGTGATCAAAAAATTAGGAGGAGGGCATTTGGCAGAGTCTCAATTTTTTTCAAAGCTATACATAGCAAGAGAGAGGGAGAGAGAGAGAGAGTCCAGATTTTTACTTGGAAAGGAGGGGGGGGGGGGGGTCATTACTAGCATATGAGAAATAACCTTAAGAGAATTGAGTTATGTAAGTGGAGAAACAGAATTAACAATATGAATCTACAGTCGTTAGCATTCGACGTAGTAACATTCACGAAGGTTACTTCAGACACGTGTTCCAGGGTTTCAAGGAGCCCATTTTTCAGTGCGACGAAGTGGGAGCTTTATGGTGAAATGTCAATGACTTTTCATCCATCCTAAAGCGCAAGCTATGGTTTTAATAAAAAATCTAGCTATAGTTTTAAAAAAAATGGTTGATCTGTGTTGAAAACATTTTTAAAACATCTAAGAGACATAAAATGAATATTGAAAAGAATTTATGTAACAAAAACGAGGGAACTTTTTAGGCAAAATCTCCGCAATGAAAAAATATACAAGAATGTTTTAGAACTCACTATGTCATTCAGCAAGTATTTTACTTAAAAAATGATAACATATAGAAACACCTACGAAACATTGTTGGACAACTTTCTTGATAGAGTTAACTTGTAACAACTCTTTTGAATCAGTAAAGTAATAGTAACCTACTTTTTATTTAGAAAATGTGTAAATTAAAGAAAGATTGGCTGAAATCTCCATAGTAAACGAGCTGATGTGTGCATCACATGACTTCCTTTTACTCCAATTTAATGCCATTTCCCCATTATTGGCAATTTTAATGTGATTCAATTGTTTACTCTCTAAATATCACCAACAGTAGCCAAACTAAAACTGAATTAAAGAAAAAGAAATTAAAAAACAATTTCCAAATTTGTCGCCAAGTTGGCGACAAAACTTGGCGATCAAAAGACTGGCGATATATCGCCAAGTGTCGGCCAAATTATAACACCACTTGAGTTTACATCAAAATTAACAATGATTTCCATCCAAAAAGGGGCGAAAGACCCCCTTAGAAACATCCGAATGCAACCAAAAGGGAAGATGCACAACTAGACCCCACTAGGAGTCCACGTACCAAATTTAAACTTTCTAGGACATACCGTTTTTGAGTTAGGCGAGATACATACACACATACGCACATACATACGGACGTCGCGAGAAAATTCGTTGTAATTAACTCGGGGGCCGTAAAAATGGATATTTCTGGTGTCTTTACGTTCTTAGGCATATCTCCACGTGTGGTCGAGTCGAAAAAAAAAAAAAAATCCAACATTCATTCGGGGGGTGAGCAAAATAGAAATTAAGGCCGATTTTTGAGTGAAATTTTTTTCGCGAATACAATACTTCCTTTTTTGTAAAAGGAAGTAAAAAACGACGAGAATATTTATGATTCATTAAAGTCGTTCAAAAATTAATTTACATTAAAAAGTAATAACAAATAAAAACAGGAAAGTAAAACATTGTTTACTAACTAACTTCTCAATTACCCGCCAATGACTTTCACTTCCTTATTGATACGTATTCACAACCATTTGATTATAGCATACTTCAATATTTGTTCTCGCGCTAATAGGGTCTCTATTTACGACTCAGAATTGAAAACGTACAGTCCGAACAATACACACAACCATTTTAAAGTTTGCTTCAGATAATGCAACAAAATCTAAAGAATAATTAGCTACTTTAACAATACACTAAACAGACTATTTTTCCAAGATAGGAAGAGGAAGGTGAACGAAACACGGAAAATATTTTTCCAGTGGAATCAATCCAAATGGCCTAGGAGCAAGGTGTTCAGAAAACGTAATCGAGAAATCTGGAGGAAATAACATACTTGAGATCATAAGTTCATGAAAAAAAATTAGACCAACAAGAGGAAATTTTTTTGTTTTTCGCAACTTTCGCAATGGTCAGTTTCGTAATATCAGACGGGGGAGATGATCTGTTTTGAAGCAACAAAAGTCGGAAGTATTTTATTTCGCGAATTATTTTATTTAGTTGTTTTTTTTTTTTTTTTTTTTTTTTGTCTTATTTTTATTTAGTGACCAGGAAGTGCGATAAGGATTGATGTAAAGGTCCTAAATGGAGGGTAAAAAATGGCAAAGTACACCCTAATGGACGATTATTTAAGTTCCCTTTGGCCAAATTTCTCAACCAGTGCTACTCGTGTGTACCCCTTGGGGGTACACGAAAATATGTGTGATGGTACCATAAAATACGCAAAATTATATTGAATATGCTGAAACTGAGCTGTGACGAAAGTGTTGGGGGGGCTGTGCACAAATGATGTCACGGTCTGACGGGGTGAGGAGGATTCATGAAATCGTGACAGTTTGTGACGAGGGAGGGGGGGGAGGGTAATAAGAAGTATGATACCACGCATTCTTTATAAGAATGTCTATGAAAAACAGGGTGGCATGTGGCAAAGGGGGGTGGGGTACACAGGCGTGCGCATGGGGGGGGTCACCAGGGGTACCGCGGTACCCCCATTAGTTCCAAAAAAAAAAAAAAAAACGCTGTAAATGTGCAGGCAGCTGAAATGAGACTGGCAAGGAAGCTTCTTCTAACCAGCTTCTTTACATTCCACACCCAGCTTTCATCATTTCTTTTTGTATATGCATTTAATTTTTGTTATGATGGTGAAGAATTATGATAGGTTAGAAACGGTGCTGCAGAGAGGAATAACTTTTGGTATGTGAAATCAAGTCAAATTCTAAATTTGGATGGAAGCTCTTTTGACACCCTTCAAACGATTTTTCTCCCTCTTTGAACACAAATGGAGTTCATAACACTTTAACACTTTAAAAAATATCGACGAATTTTCATGAAATAAAAATAAAGATGCTCGTGTGAAAATTTAAGGTGCTTAGTAGCGTACCTATGGGGTCTAGCGTCTCTAGTGAACTTTAAGGATGACGCCCTCGCCATCCCGTTTCTCTTCTAGAAAAATCTCAAAATTGTAGTCGTAAAAACGCAGTTTTAGACGATCTTTCATAATGTTAGGTCTTGGGGGAGGAGAGGTTTGGGTTCCCTACCCCGGCAAATTTTTCAATCGAATTTCTAAAAACGAAATTGTAGATTACCTTCGACCAGTTTAGAGAGAGGGGGATACGAAGGGGGGTACTGGGGTACTCCCCCAGTAATTTTCGAAATTACAGTTCGAAAAAGGCAATTTTAGTCGATTTCAGGTGATGTTAGAGGGAGGAAAGATTCAACGCCCTCTCGGGAAACTTTTTGAAATTGAAGCTCCAAACTTGTAAGCTTAGTCGACCTTCGACAATGTTAGGGGAGGAATTTTTGGGGACTCTCACACTAAATATTTACGAAAGAGAAGCCAAAATTTAAGGCGATTTAGACTGTTTTTGGTGAGGGAAAAAGGGGAGAAGTTCTTCCGGAAATTGTTTTTAGTTAAAAACGCAGGTTTACTCGATGTTTTGTATTATTTCTGGTAGGAGTTTGCTCCTCTTTTTGTAATATATATTTTATTTGAATAATGTTTCAAAATATTTCTTTTCCTATTAAGAGTTAAAATCCCTCCTCCATTTCGAAAAAAGAGAGTTTGTTCGGGGTAGAAAATCGTCCCCAACCCCTCCCAGATACGTCACTGCAGGGTAGTAGTATTAAGCAGACCCAGTAATTGAGCCATGCATGCAAAATTCTAATTTTTTGGAGGGGGGGGGGGAATTAGGGATTGGTCTCTTTTTTCCTTCTAGCTCTATTGTAACGAATTCAAAAAATCATTAAAGTAATTAACTTAAATCTCATAATATTGTTTCGAATTATCTTGTCAAATTGCGGACGCCCCTCTTCCTATTCCACACTTGGCGAGAGCCATTCCTGTATCACTAAAAGGTACCTCATCAGATCAGTCTAAAATGTTAAAAGTATTTTTTAACATTTTAGACTGATCTGATGAATCTAAAATGTTTAAAAATGTTGATGTCTTTTCTGACACCGCAAACGCTCGTATTTCAAGCAAATAAAATTACCACGCTGGAAATTGAAAATTTCATTATTTAAAACAAAAACACTCAAATGGTTTTGGAACTGAAGATTCGGGATAGGGGTTCCACAAAATATTTTTATCAATAGTTGAAAAAAAAAAAGATAGGAACGTAGCAAAGAAAGGGAAGGGAGTCCCCGAAACTTATCCGTTCATTTTACGTTACCATATATAGCATAGAACAGCGTCTTTGAAACATTGATTTTAAAGGAACTCCAGGGCGGCGGAAAATTCACACACAAGCCCCCATACTTTCCATTATCTTCATCAGAGATGACTTATATTTACATATTTAGGACTTTTCTTTCAAAAAATTTCTAGGATAGCGCTCCCACTCAAATCCCCGAGAAACGCCCAACTTAAATCAGCGAGAAACGCACTCTATTCATCATTAATGATTGTCTAAAATTTCATTTTTAGGACCTCAACTTGTAAATTTTTTCATGGATCCCTGAAATACCCCTCAAATTAATATCATCAAAAATCGTCTAATATTTCTATTTTAGAGCTTCTATTTCAAAAAAAAAAAAAAAATCTGGGGGATCGCATTTGAACTCCGTGATAACATCATTGAAGATCATAAGCATTTGCATTCCTAAAATTTAAATTTTGGAAAATACTAAGGGCGGGTCAGCGAATCGCCCCCCCCCCCCCCCCCCTAACATTACCAAAGATCCTTAACAACTGCGTAATGAAAGCTACCTTTGAAAATTTTCCGGGAGAGCATCCCCCTCTCACCAACATCGTTGAAGATCGCTTGAAACTTTGTTTTAAGTTCTTCGATTAATTTCGAAAACTTTCTTAGGAAGTAGCCCGAATCTCTCATCCGCATATCATTAAAGATAATCAAAAATTTCATTGTTCGAGCTACAATTTCAAATAATTTTTGGTGGAGTGCCCCTTAAATTGTCTCACTTCTCAAAAACTTCACTTCTCACACTTCTCAACATAATCGGAGATAACTGTGTTTTAAAAAGTTTCAATTTCGAAAAATTAACGGAGGGAAGCGTCCGTGAACCTTTTCCCCTAACATCACCAAAGATAGTCTAAAATGCAATTTTAAGACTAAAATTTCGAAAAATTCTAGGGGGAGACTCACCCCCATTTTTTGAATGAATATTATGCTTACGATAATGTTCATATTTCTAATATTTAGATCTAGTTTTGATTCCATGACTTCATTTTAAACCCGAAGCTAAATCCTCTCTCTATATTTAAGATGAATTTGAAAAAAAAAAAAAAAAAAATCAGATTTTTGACCTCGCCACTGTCTTGCCCTCCGCCCGGGGGGGGGGGGGAGTTAAATACAACGGTGAAAGAGAATAGCTCAGAGTATTGAAATTAAATTACAATATTTTGTTATTATTTGAGTAAAACGCCCCAGAAAACTACTGATTTAGTCAACGCTTACAAAGACAAATGCTTTAAGAGAGTCAGCAGTCTTAAAATGAGTCATTAAAAAATTAACAAATTAAAAAAAAATTAAGTTCGCCATCAGGACTGCTTTAGGCCTGGTTGAGTTGAAAGTGCTGGGAGTGATAGGAATATTAATGCTGTCAACAAACTTACCAGTAAATCCACGAATGGTCAATCGTAGCGACGTCAGCTGAAGAATTCAGTATTTTTACTCTATTTCCAACTGTGAGTAATAAGGTGTCATTATTTCAGTTGCGACGGATTCCCTGTGACCCAGGAAAAAAAAAAGAATATCATTTATACTTGCAGTACAAACATAAATAGAATGAACGAACTATTGTAAATCAACCGAGGGAACGTGAGCGTGTCTGCCACAGCAGTATATAAAAATCCTTGTATATATCCTTGTGTTGTAATTCTTTTGGTATAATTCTGCGCAGTAACAACTTGGCAATATATTTAATGTTACTAGCACTAATCTTTTAACGTTGGATTTTATGTTTTTATAACTGAATTACTAAGTAAAGTACGGCATGTGATCTCAAAAATCGTTAATGACCTTTATTTTAACCACAACTAAGTTCGTTCCTCCTAAGTTTATATTTCTGAGCTTGAAAATATCTCTTCAGCGTCAAGATACGTATTTTTGAAATGTATAGCTTATTTTCAGCTATTTACGGTGAAGGATGATCAAAAACTTTTTTGCTTCTTCACCTTGATGCTGGTCTCCTAAACTAATGGGTGATTTAATTTTAATTCGAAAATGACAGCTGGATCATATCTCTTACGCGACAAAAAACTTATAGATCACTTAATCTCTTATTTCTCGAGAAATTCGTAAAAATGTGAATTTTTGAAAAAATCCCGTAGTTTTGGTTGTATAGTGTACGTAATGGCACGAAAAACTGGTAACAATCAAATAATTTCAAAAAAAATTGTTCCAACAATATCCAAAATTTTCTCTATTGTGCAGTTTACGAGATTATCTTTACCAGTCTAGTAGTGTTAACTAATGAAAATAAATTTAAATTTGGAACTGAATACATAGAAAACGTGCTTACGTATAGGCATAGAAAATTGGTTTATTGAAATATTGGTCTATAAAAAGGTCTATTTTTATGAATGAATTTTTATATGTTTCCGCAAAGAAAGTGAATAAACTTCACTCTTACAGTAAAGAAAGCGCTTCAATTGCAATAAATTTAGGTGAGTTCTCTAAACACGGTAAAAAAACGAGCTGATGTGTGCATCACATGACTTCCTTTTACACCAATTTAATGCTATTTCCCTATTATTGCAATTTTAATGGGATTCTCTCTCTAACTCTTTAAATATCACTAGCAATGGCCACATTGAAAGCAGATTTCAAAAAAAAAAAAAAAAAATCGCCAAATTTTTCGCCAAGTTGGCGACAAAACTTGGCAACCAAAAGACTGGCGATATATCGCCAAGTGACCGCCAAATTATAACACCACTTGAGTTTGCATCGAAATTAACAATGATTTCCCCCCAAAAAGGTGCAAAAGACCCCTTTAGAAACACCCGAATGCAACCAAAATAGGAGGTGCACAACTAGACCCCACTACGAGTCTATGTACCAAATTTCAACTTTCTAGGACATACCATTTTTGAGTTATGCGAGATACATACGCACATACGCACATACGCACATACACACATACGCACATACATACAGACGTCACGAGAAAAGTCGTTGTAATTACCTCGGTGATGGTCAAAATGGATATTTCGCGTGTCTATACATTCTTAGGCACTTTTCCGCATGTGGTCGAATCGAAAAAAAAACTCAACATTCATTTGGGGGTGAGCAAAATGGAAATTAAGGGCGATTTTTGAGTGAAAATTTTTTCGCGAATACAATACTTCCTTTTTTGTAAAAGGAAGTAATAAAAAGAAAGAAAAATCTCTCAAAAGAAAAGGAGTAAAATTACAGTTACGAAATGTTTAACTATTACGTTTCGATTCAACTCTTTTTTGAAAATATGATGATTTAATCGTTATTGAGCATATAAGACCAATATAAACATATATTGCTCATTTAAGTATCTCGTCCTTAGTACAATACAGAAGAAATTGATTCCGACAAATCCTTATGCTTCAGGCACCAATTTCTCGAGATTGTTAAAATTAAAAATCAGAATTCGAACTAAATGCTACATCAAAATATAAAACAATTTTTATAGTCTTTTATAAAGCAGTATGAAATAAGTGCCCGCTACATTCGTAAAATTTAAGTGCTTTAACCCAGAACCTCTGATCATTTGATACCTTTCCGAGGCTGAGAGAAAAAAGAAATATAACTATCATCAAATACATCATTTTTTAGACAGAAAGTAAACAGCACAAAAACAAACGAGCTGATGTGTGCATCACATGACTTCCTTTTACTCCAATTTAATGTCATTTCCCCATTATTCGCTATTTTAATGTGATTCAATATTTATTCTCTAAATATCACCAACAATGGCCAAATTGAAACCAAAAAAAAAAAACTCCGCCAAATTTGTCGCCAAGTTGGCGACAAAACTTGGCGACCAAAAGACTGGCGATATATCGCCAAGTGTCCGACAAATTATAACGCCACTTGAGTTTACATCGAAATTAACAATGATTTCCCCCCAAAAAGGTGCAAAAGACCCCCTTAGGAACATCCGAAAGCAACCAAAAGGGGAGGTGCACAACTAGACCCCACTACGAGTCTATGTACCAAATTTCAACTTTCTAGGACATACCATTTTTGAGTTATGCGAGATACATACGCACATACGCACATACGCACATACACACATACGCACATACATACAGACGTCACGAGAAAAGTCGTTGTAATTACCTCGGTGATGGTCAAAATGGATATTTCGCGTGTCTATACATTCTTAGGCACTTTTCCGCATGTGGTCGAATCGAAAAAAAAACTCAACATTCATTTGGGGGTGAGCAAAATGGAAATTAAGGGCGATTTTTGAGTGAAAATTTTTTCGCGAATACAATACTTCCTTTTTTGTAAAAGGAAGTAAAAAGGGGATAAGTCCGAAATTAATTTTGTAATGACCTAACCAAATTAACTTTCTTAAGTTAATCCTCTCTATCATAAAAAGAAAAAAAAAACATTCAAGTTAGGCAAGTTCAATAGGAAAAAAAAAAGATTTTACAAAAGAAAAATCTTTTTCTTGAATAAAACAATAAAACACTTTCTCCCTCTCAAGATATAAAGTTACGAATTTAAATTTAGATTTTGTACTTCCGTTTATGCAATGTTCTATAACATTACGTCCAAGGTTAGTAAAAAAAAGTGGTTAATTTCTGGCAAAAGAAGTGCGTAAGCCCTACAGTCTTAAGAACTTATTCTAGTAGGTAAATAGCCTGGATTTCATGTAATATGTATGAATTGAATAAAAATTGAAAAGATGCACGGGAGCTGAGTTCCCATGAAAAAGTAGCCCTCCCCTGGCAATAAAATTAATCCTTCATTTTCAGCTTTACGCTTATCAAATTTTCGTTCGAAAAAATTTCCTTTTTTTTTTTGCTTTCTCTAAAACCTTTTAGTCATTATCTGTTGCAGCTAGGGCCGGATATACGTATGAGCTGGACAAGCTATACCTTAGGGCTCCCGCTTTGTTGAAGGCCCCCAACTCCCGAAAGATTTCATGATTCGTTCCTAAAGAAAGAGAAGTATTTGAAAAAAAAAATCATTTTCAAATGCTTGAAAACTTGAAACGGTGTGGCGACAGATATTGAATTAAAAAATTTATAATAAAAGGGAGGGAATAGAGGGCGGGAATACAAAAATATGTCAGTATATAAGGAGTTGGATTCAACTCCTTACTACATCCCGCATCAAAAATGTAAAATTCATAGTTCTCGCGTTTCTGCAACCTTTTTTTCGTGAGATAAATTTTTGTGGCTCACATGTTTCATGTCTTTCTATTTATTTAATCCCAAATGCAGTATTTTGGAAATTCTTTTGCTATTGCTTGCTTTTATCTTATTTCTACTGCATACTGTCAATATGTTTATCACGGAAATAAATGTTATACTACATCTATTCCTTTTCGTTTTCTTCACTACTTGTAATTGAAAAAAAAAAGTTGTTGTAATCAGAAATTGATGGTTCATTTCTTGTTTTAAACTTAAAAAGCTGTTTCTTACAAAATTATAACAATAATGTAAAACTATACAATCAAATACTAAAATCTTCGAGACTGGAAATGCAAATAAAGTGCCTTAAATAATTTTAATTGTTCTAGAGGCGTTGAAAATAATCAGATAAGTTTTTGAAACTTCTAACCAGAGTGCGTATCAATTTTATTTTTTTATCAAGTGTATAAATTATGAATTGTCCAAATAGGCAGTTTGATACTCGCTAGTTACCTATTTTCTAAATCTATACAGTTTTTTTAAAGCATATTTTACCATGATGATCCATCTTATACTAAATTCATTGCTGTATTTGTTGATGGGTTTGCTGAATAATTAAAAACTAATTGTACCAAAATCCGATGTCAGCAAGTAACAATACATTATCCTTTTCACCTCCCTTGTTCTTTATCATTTCCGTCAATTGCTGTCATTAATTTGTCAAACTAAAAACAATTTTTACTCTGTATTATCTCAATTTGCGAAAAAGTATACAATTGTTTAAAAAAGTTACATTTGCCTATTTTTGCCTGATATTTTTGTAGTTTTCATTACCCCTTAAAAGGATTCAAAATGCAGAATTTTATATCTCTTTTTCAAAATTTCCTCCGGGGGAGAAAACCCCCTACAATTGAGGATATTCTGTACCCCACTAAACGGAGAACCCCTGTGATACCATTCCCACTTTTAAGGTCAATCCAAAGAGGACAGCACGAAATACATTAAAAAACGAACTTTATGTATCAGAAGAAAAGAAACAAACATTGAAAGAAGAAAAAACAAACAGAAAAAAAATCTTAAAAACTGGTCTTTTTAGCCACCGACAGAAAAGTTGGCCGGACAACATAAGGGGCCCCATACCTGAAAAAGCTTAGGGATCCGTTAAATCTAAATCCAGCCTTGGTTGCAGTAACTGCATATGTTATGTCATGCATATTATCCACAAAGGACTACGCACAGTATAAAAAAAAAGTTCTAGGTTGAATATACGTTTAGACTTTCATGCAAAAAAGAAACCATTGTGTATGAAAATAGTTGCTTTCAAATTATATATATATATATATATATATATATATATATATATATATATATATATATATATATATATATATATATATATATATATATATATATATATATATATATATATATATATATATAACATTTTGGTGCTCCTAAAAACTGTTTGAAATACTAAAAAGGTCATGATATCATTTTTTTAGAAACTGCATGAATTGCTTCGTGTTGTAGCTTGTCATTAGTCAAGTCTTACCCATTGTTTTAAATTTAACATTTATCTTCAGAAAACAATTGATAATGCAAGCTCTCCCGTAAGATCACATGTAGTGATGATAGATGACTTCAAACTATATTGCTAATTTCAAATGCACTACAAGTACCGCGTTACATATCCGTGATTAACCAAAACAATAAATGTTTAGGAAGTTAGTAATAACCAACGTGGTTACATCTATTTTAAGTGCAATTCGTTGCTCACGAGGTTTCAAACCAATCAAACTCACGCTCCTCAGTCTGGTCCAGAAATGGGTCACGTGTGATGATCAGAATTGATAACTGGATTGAAAGTGAAGACTACTTTCCTCACTTTCACCTGGACTTTTTTCGCCATTTAATTCCAGAGCTCGTTTACCATTTGGATTCTTCTTGCCCTCTATTTCATCCGCAACTTCCTTCCTATGGTATGAACCAGCCACCACCCTTCCCCTCCACCTCTTCCAACTAACCTAAAGGCAAAATAACATTTAGAAAAGGATTGTGTAGGGAGGTTTAGGGAAGAAAGATGCTTTTAGAGGAAGGGCAAGTAAAGAGAAAAAAACAGAGCTCGGACTATATAAAAGGAGACCGTTGTCTTCGGTGAATTTACTGTGCCACATTAAGTCCTTGCCTTCGTTGCGGAGTACCGACGTGAACAGAAATCACCATGAAAACTCTGGTGAGTGACAGACCATTGGATTTACCTCTCATTGACGCGATTTACTGTTTCTGTCGATTGAATATCTTGATGGAAGATTTCCTCTTTGAAGTTTCTTCGCTACCGTTTGATATTTGGTGAACAACGATGATATCTGCCAATATTTTAAACCAACGGCATAGATTTAAAACGGAATGTGAGACATTTCTTGTCGGTGGGATGATTCGATCGATTGGTGCTTTTCGGTGAAACCAGAATGTTAACTAGGGTGTAGTTACTGTGTAAAACAGTTTATGTGGCGAAGATATTTAGAATTGCTATTCATGTAGTGGCATCTGTAAGGTTTTCTGGGGAAAATAAATTCAAAGGAGTTTGTTCAAGCAGCTTTAAAATGTTGATCGAGTGAATTCAACACTTAAGAAATATTTGCCGACAAAAAATCGAAAGACAAATTTTAAAAATATCATGTACAAAATTTTTCATTTGAAGAAATATTGCGTATTTTTCAACAATATCGACACTTACATAACTTACATAAGTTTTTATCAGTAAAGGAAATGCAAGTAGAATTGTTAGCAGCAGGCATCGATATATACTAAAAAAAGATAAAAGTACACCTCTTAAAACGCTATGTGATTTAACGACCCCTAAAATATCCCCTAGTATACTGTATTTCTTGAATAACTGTTCGTTATTACAAGGGTTCTTTATAACGTGAAAATTGAACGCACAGAAAAGTTTAAAATAAATATAAAAATTATAATAAATTAAAAAGTTTCCAAAAAAAAAATCACTGTATAAATTCAAATCACAGCGAAAAGTTTGTCATATATATTTGAGGGTTTTGTTTGTTTCTATAAAAAAATCTTCGGATGTTAATGTAATAGATTGTAAGACCATTTAATTTAAACCCGTTTGAATAAGCGTCCAAATGAGTATTCATTTCATAAAACCGAAACTCTTATATATTTAACGCAATTACCGTTTATTTTAAGGAGTCAATATCCTATTAAAGCTCAATTTGATGTAAAATTTGATTGATAAGTGGAAATGTTTTCCAAATAAAATTTAAAAGTTATTTTTTCGTGCTTAATTTTTATACATTCAATTTCTGATGCGAAAAATCTGTACTTTAGAAAAGAAAGGAAGTAAGTACAATTTATTTATAATTTTGAAATTTTCGTACTCAAATTGAAGAAAACACTATCAGATGCAGAACAGAGTAAGTCGATTTCATTTACTAGTACTTGAAAAAACTTTTGCAATAAATATGAAGTAAGTCTGTATAACAACCACGAAGAAGCTCACTTTTTTTTTTTTTTTTTGCATCTTACGTAGTTTAAGATTTTCATCCTTTTGCTTCCTCAAGTACTGAAGCGGCAATTTCAAATCAATAACTTTGTAATCATACCTCTCACCTGTTTGTGTTTTACAGATTTGCATTGCTTTTTTCTTCGTTATGATGTCTTTCGCATTTGCTGGTCATCATGGTATTCAAGTTGGAATACCCCTTCCATTCATTAAGATCCGATTTGTAGATATTGCTCATCTTTTTGGACATCATGACGATCATCATGGTCATCACGGACATCATGGCTTTGGTTTGGATCTCGGACACCACGGGTTTTAAACTTCAAAGCATGAAAAGGTAAATTTTTATGATCTGTTTCGCTTTTATAGTATTACATCATTCCCACCCATTTTTATTCGAACTTAAAGGGAAGTGAAAAAGGTGCTTGGTACATAGAATTCAGAAAGAATGTTAACTCCTCTGTTTTGCAGTACGATTTTTGATTTTGTTTCTAACATAAAAGGGTAAAAGAAGCTTAGATTTCTACCATGCATGAGAAGTTAGCTACTGGTCGGATGCCATTATTAAAATTTAGGAAAAATGTTTTCGATATGGAAGGAATAATTCCCTTTTATATTTTTCTTTTTAATTTTGATTTGGTTTAAACATTTTCAAACAAGGAAAATTTATAGTTACTAAAGTTACTTGTTTCTGAAAACAATTTTTGGTTGCAAGTGTAAGGGAAACCAGGGAGACTTGACTCAATTTTTACTTCCTTTTACAAAAAAGGAAGTGTTGTATTCGCAAAAACATTTTCACTCAAAAATCGGCCTTAATTTCCATTTTTCTCACCTCCGAATAAATGTTAAGTTTTTTTTCCCGACCCGACCACACGTGGATATATGCCTAGGAACGGACAGACATCAGAAATATCCATTTTGACGATCCCCGAGTTAATTACAACGAATTTTCTTGTGACATCCGTATGTACGTATGTATGTGTGTATGTATCTCGCATAACTCAAAAACGGTATGTCCTAGAAAGTTGAAATTTAACGTAGATTACTAGTGGGGTCTAGTTGTGCTCCTTTCCTTTTGGTTGCATTCGGATGTTCCTAAGGGGGTCTTTTGCCCATTTTTGGGGGGAAATCATTGTTAATTTCAATGTAAACTCAAGTGGTGTTATAATTTGCCGAACACTTGGCGATATATCGCCAGTCTTTTGGTTGCCAAGTTTTGTCGCCAACTTGGCGACAAATTTGGAGATTGTTTTTTAATTTTTTTTCCTTTAATTAAGTTTCAGTTTGGCCACTGTTGGTGATATTTAGAGAGTAAACAATTGAATCACATTAAAATTGCCAATAATGGGGAAATGGCATTAAATTGGAGTAAAAGAAAGTCATGTGATACACACATCAGCTCGTTGGTTTATTATTTTCCCTATTTTTTTTTTTTTTGTAGAATAGTCGGAACGAAATAATATATATATATATATATATATATATATATATATATAAATAGTTTGCCATTTTGCACAATATTATGGCTAAAATCAATAGCATAACTCTAAGTTTAAATGGTACAAAAATATCATATACCTCCTTAGGGAGGCATGACCCATCTCATGAATGTAAGAAGACTAATAGATATTGAAATCAAAAACGCAGTTTTTTTCTTTTTTTTTTTAATAAGTGATACTTGAAGTGAATATACAAAATGTTCACTCTTTAGGCGAGGTGTTACATATATTTTTAAAAAATAATCTTTCTCCATATCAGCAGGAAAGCAGAAATCGAATTCAAAACTTTATCAGATCAGACGTAGGCAATATTTCAGTTATTTTACAAAGTAACAACTCATTGGGCTTAAACATTATTAGTATTTTCGTTATTTGTCAAATAAAAACCATTTTTTAGATCAAAATATTATATATCATAGTTATTCCTTTTAAAAAAATCAGGCCTTCATATTTACAATATTAGAGTTATTGCATGAATAAAATCAAATCATTAGGCCTAAATGACAATATTTCATCTATTGGGTCATTCCATAGATATGTCAACCTCAACCTTCGAAATTTTTTTCCCACAAAGCCTTAATTGTGACCTATCCTTTCATTCAGCATACGTTCTAGTACATAAATCCAATAACAGTTTGCAAAAATTTCATTCGGTGTTTTTCTTCTGGCTCTAAACGTGCGAGGTTGTAGAAAAGGCTTAGGATGTGCAAAAAACATGCGTCTACGTTTTCTTGTGTAATATAAAATTTTTTGCAAATTTTTAAAAGAACTATGTTTATTCTAAATGAATAGATGTTGGCCCAATAAAATTGACTGTTCTTTTTGCATACATTATAAGATAAGTCTTTTAATTAGTTTGGTTATTTCAATGAAAATATTTACGTTGCGTTAGTCACGAAAATGTACTATTTTCTGCTTAAAAACTAAACCAGATGATTGAACCAAACAGCACATTTTATTTTCTTACATCTGTGTCATATCTATATAAAAAGGGCAAAATATTTATTTTAGTATCAGTAGATATAAAATAATTAGTGTGACTAACGTAACATTTGAGCTGTGACTAACGTAACAGTTTGCATGTGACTAACGTAACATTTTAAAAATGACTGGTAATATTTAAAATTTATTTAATTTAATGTAAATTTTCATGAACAATTTTGATTATGTAGGCATTCTATATTGATTAAAAATATAAAGGGTGAAAAATACCAGTAATATTACATTGTAGACCTTCTGTTTACTTAGAAAAATACTTTTTTAAAGGTCTTTATGAAGATACTTCCAATTTTAAGAATTATTTAAAAAGAAAAAACGTGAGTAAAGCAAAATGAGTACTCTGCTGAATGTGCATTCAACACAAGAATCCAAGCTTAAGAATTAAGATAATAGAAATACAGTCTTAACAAAGGAGAACATCTCTATTTTTTAGAAAATACATCTCCACCTATTATTAAAATGAAGTAACGGCTGCTCGTTGGAAAACATTTGAAGATGTCACATGATACAGTGACGATAAGCGCTGCTGCCATATATTTCAGAAAATACAAGAATGATCATTTAGAAATTCAAACATTTGCGGTGATATCTGGAATTTAAATGCATTATCGGCATTCTGCAAAAACGTTCGAATATTTTTTTTCTCAATATTACATTTTAATTCAAAAGGATGCACAACACTATTCGTTCGATGAGTCAGTAAACCTTAAAAAATAATATGCCATTGAAAAGTACTACGGAGTTTCTTGTAACGATAACTAGTATATCAGCAGAAAACTAGAATTCAGTGAAACTACCAACTTGCAAAAAGTTAATTTTGTAAAAGATAGATATTTAGGATTTAATTAGTCCAAGAATGATGTTATTCAGTTTGTAAAAGCAGTATTTTTTATTTGTTTATTTTTTTTCGCACATTCAAATTGAGTTAATTGAACTGAATCCTTCCATTCAATTTTTTACACTAATATAGAAAAAAAAGTAAAGAAAGAACCATAATACAACACAAAGAAGGTTCCTAAAAAGTGTAAGAGTAATATAAGAGCAAGAAATTAATTATAAAAAGTTTTTTATCTGCATTTATTGCTTATTATTCGATGGTTACGTTAGTCACGTTACGTTAGTCACACACAGTTTTTCGGAAAAGTGCCATTTAGGGCCAGAAAAGATTCGTCTGTAACAAATCTGTAGTAAGATTTAAAAAATAGATTGTTTACCTCTTACAAATATATCGGCCAATTTTAAATGTCTGCGTAAGTTTCAGAAAAATTTGTCTCGTAACATAAGCATTGTTTCTCAGGGTTGCAAAAATGTTACGTTAGTCACGATGCCTTTTTTGGTGAAAAAACACCTGCCAGCGCTTATTTTTCTTCAAATTCTTGGTAGAAATGAAAAATAGTCACCTTGTACATTTTAAATCTGCATATTAAACGAAAACACATTTATTTTTACTCCCGGTGTAAGTAAAAAGAATTTGAAAATCAGCTGCGAATGTTACGTTAGTCACTATGGAATGACCTTATTCAAAAATAAAAATTCATTGAAAAAACAACAAATTAGTCTTAGGGTCAAATCTTCCTAGTTAGCTTGGGTCAAAACTCCGCAAGTTTCTTTTGTTTACCTTAAGTTTTTAGTGACTTAGATAAAAGTTATATAAAACTACTGCATAATCAATATACAACTAGAAAAGTGACTAAAACATGTGTACTTTTAAAATTCATTTCCGTCATAACTGGAGGTTAAAATCTAAAAAATTCCAAAATCTTCAAATTTTGCTTGAAGGGTGCAGTATGATTTTACACTGAATTTCTTGAAAACCACTGATAATTCTGAAATGGCTTGTCCCTACAAAATACTGTTGTGTGACTAATCAACCAATAACATGACTAAAATTTTCCCTAAATATCCTTTTCATGGAAAGAATCCTCATGGGTCTAGTCTCTCTATGGGGGTCAATTCTCCCCAGTTTCCCATAAAGCTTTTAATTCGAGCTTTGAAAAAACGTTTAATTAGGAGATACGAGGGGTAATAAGAGATATACACAGTTAATAAAAGGCAAAAAACGGGAAATTAAAGTTTGTATTTTATGACATTCCACGAAAAAGTAGAAATTTTGTCCGCACGTGACACCTCTATATATCATTTCGAAACGTATAATAAACAAAATGTTTTTGCCAAAAAAAATCGCATTTGTGTAAGTGATAAGTATTACTTTTGAAGTGAGAGTTACATATAGAGCTGTTATGTGAAGGATAAAATGTCTGATTTTAAGTGGAATGGTTCGCTATTTGTCTCCCTTTGAAACTAACGCTAAACGAGCAGATGTGTGCATCACATGACTTCCTTTTACTCCAATTTAATGTTATTTTCTCATTATTGGCAGTTTTAATGTGATTCAATAGCAAAATCTCTAAATATCACCAACAGTGGCCAAATGAAAACAAGATTTTAAAAAAAAAATTAAAAAAAATTGCCAAATTTGTCGCCAAGTTGGCGACAAAACTTGGCGACCGAAAGACTGGCGATATATCGCCAAGTGTCCGCCAAATTAAAACACATCTAGAGTTTACATCGAAATTACAATGATTTCCCCCCAAAAAGGGGCAAAAGACCCCCTTTCGAGCATCTGAATGCAACCAAAAGGAAGGTGCACAACTAGATCCCACTAGGAGTCTACGTACCAAATTTCAACTTTCTAAGACATTCCGTTCTTGAGTTATGCGACATACATATACACATACACACATACGCACATACATATGTACATACAGACGTCACGAGAAAACTTGTTGTAATTAACTCGGGGATCGTTCAAACGGATATTTCGGGTGTCTGTACGTTCCTAGGCACATATCCACGTGTGGTCGGGTTGAAAAAAAAATTCAACAGTCATTTGGGGGTGAGCAAAATGGAAATTAAGGCCGATTTTTGGTTGAAAATTTTTTCGCGAATACTTCCTTTTCTGTAAAAGGAAGTAAAAATATTTAGCAGAAAACCAAAGTATATCTATAGTAATATTATAAAGAGAAAGGGTGGATTTTTGTGTGTTTATATGTTCGAGGTAATCTCCGAAACCACTGCACTTATTTGAAAAATTCCTACACTATATGAAAGGTGCTTTCTTACTGAGTGGCATAGGATATAAATTATGCATATACTATGTCTTTATACTATTTTTTAAAACTAATAAGCTCTCTTCGCTACCAGTTTATGTTTCGTACTGTTTTGTTCTTATATACGTAAAAACAAACCTCAATTACTCCGCACCTACCTGGACAGAATGATTAAAGGTTCTCCTTCGAACTGAATGCCGATGGATGGGCACAGGAGAACCGCCAACATTCATTCATGTATGTTAGGATGCGGAAGATAGGGTGTGTAGCATTCTGTTACTACATTAAAATCCATATGGAGTCACATAATGTTTACGCTTTAAAATGTCATTAAATGAAATATAAATGCGGTTCGCGCTTCAGGAAAATTCGTTTGTGAATTCAAGTAGTGTAGATAGACGATAATAATCCGTGTTTTTCTGAAAGTAATAATTTTGTATGGATTCAATTAAGTACATTTAGTTAAGAAAATTCTTAACTGAAAGAGAAATTTCACACAATTACCGTACTTTCAAAGTTAAGAGTTAAAACTACAACGAACAAAAATCAGTGGATAGGAAAGTAGAGGAAAAAATGAATAAAAATTATTTGAGGAAATATTCTTTAGGATGACCGTATTTAAGCATTTAAAACGATATAATATACTACTATAGCACACAAATATCTTATCAGAAGGAAATTGCAAAAAAAAAAAAAGAGCCTTGTGAAAAACGCAAGTCTCCCAAAGGAAACGAGTACAACACGTTACAAGGCATCCCGGGATTGAGAAAGACTTACCTCTTAGTAGAGTATACAATATTCATTCTAATAGCTAATCTGAATTATATTACACAAGAATTCATTTGTAACATTTCAGTTATCCTACCTATTCACTAAGTCGATTAACAGTTAAAGATCCTTTCAACCTACAAGCAGCATATAAAGAACTCGGTCTTATAGACGGCGACATACCTTGCAAGGCTGCGGAGTCGGAAGGAAATTTGCCGACTCCGACCCCGACTCCTGGATTTTGAAACGCCCGACTCTGACTCCAACTCCGGAATTTTTTTATTTTTTTTAATTGTATTTTTTCAACTCCCTCTCTCCCTTTAGGGGAAGGGGGAAACCTCTAAACAGAGATTTAAATATTAATTCCTTTTTATGAAAATTTCGCATTTTGTTTTTTATTGTAAATCCAAAACGCATACAACGTTAGAAATTCAATTTAAAAATCAAATTTTCCAATCGTTATGATTTAAAAAGTAAGATAACTTAAAAATCCCTTTTAAAAAATTTGAAAAGGATTATCTGTAATTTGCCCCCCTTTAATGTTTAACAAATTGATATTGATCAAATCGTGTGCTTTCAATTTTTAAAAGCTGTAACTTGAAAGAAAAAAACTTTTTTTCTAAATCCAAGTTCTTGAGAGGGGGTGGTTTGCCCCGGGTGACACCATCTGGTAGATGACACCCAAAGTTAATTTCAGAGTTTATAAAAAATACAAATACTTTAATTCTGAAAATTTTCGCGAATGTATTTTAAATTATATTTCATAATAAAATTTCAGCGAAAATAGGGCACATATACGTCAGGAGCTAATTTTACACAAAAATGCGGAGGTATACAAATTTGAACGAATAGCTTCTACTATGCCTATATTTCTTCTTCGCTAAACTTTTAATTTAAATTTTATTGGCTGCTTTAGAATTAACCTTAATATGAAGATTTTAAGATTAACTGCAATTATTGAGTGTTGTAATCAAGAAATCATTTACACGTATTTTGTTTTACACCTTTTTAGTGAGAACCAAGCGTATAGAAATAGTCTTAATAAAGAAAAAAAAAAAAAAAAAAAACAGATTATTTCATCGGATCTTTTGGATTCGTGCTTTCGCGCCATAGCTTTTTTGAATTTGCCGATCACCCTTAAACGTTTAAACCTTAGCTACGGGCCTCGACTTACTAATTTGATACGTTTCTTTTAATATTTTATAACTGAGATCGAACAAAACACTATATTTCTATTTTTATTTGAAAGTGATTAATTGAAAACGTTAGGCAACAAAATCGTTTGCTGACAGTTGATCTTTTTATTCATGTAATCGAATCAATTGGTAGTCAGTTTTTAAAAAATGCAAGGAGAGTCAGTGAAAAGGAAAGAAAAAAAGAAGCCCGGATTCGGAGTCGGCATGTTTTCTAACAACTCCGACTCCTTTACCCCAAAATCAGTCCGACTCCGACTCCAACTCTACAGCCCTGATACCTTGAAAGCTAACCTTAGTTTATACATGTAACTTTCTGACTCCGCTCCTAAACTCAGACAATTGTAAACAACTATTTTAACTTTTATGTTAATTTTTAAACCCTATTACTTTATGGCAAACATTTTAAAAAGATTCTATGATGATGTATTGCAAGGAGAGCGTCAGCAGAAATACTATGATTGTCATTCAATGTCAAGACATATAAAAATTAAAGGCAAAATTTGAGAATGAAGCGGACACTCAACAGGGGACTTTTGTTTGCCACCACTGGAGAGAAACAACGAAAAAATTCTATTAAGACATGATTGGTACACGAAAACCAAGAACGTAAATTAATGTTGATCGGCATAGAAGGTGGAACGGGAAAAAAATAATAAATTCAACACTATCAAAAATCAACTAACAAGCTTTTGCGATGTTTTTTTACGGAACTGCAGAAACTTTACTTTGAAGTATAAAAACTTAACATTCCACATTCAAACTGATTTGAATATCTCTTCCAGAAAAGTTCCGTATGTTTGACAAGAAAGAACGGGCAATTGGGAGAATTTCTTCAATAGGGTACTCCTCTGAACTTCCTTTCATGCTTCTGAAGTTAAAGGCAATATCCCAATAATTTTATTGCGCAACTTTAATTTTTCTAAGGGAATTCAACTCCAATGAAATTCACTATGGAATAATATGATTTCGCGTATTGTTCTTACAGTACCAGCAGCATATCAGTGGGCTCATAATCCTTACACACCCCCATGGTCCCTATATATTTCCTTTTCCAATTTAAGTGATTACAATATCCAATGAAAATTTCTTATGCCATCATCTTCATCAACCGTACAACTATACGATACGTAGTGCAACGTTACATACTGGATGATTGTATTTTTCAGGGGAATTATATGTAGGTCTCTCTTGATCTGGAAATGAGAATAAGTCAATTTATTTCAAACTTCATAAAAGCGAAAACAAAGGAAAAAATATTTGCTTAGTCTAAGTTTTCAAAATTCAAAGTACCTTTATAATATTGGTTTAAGATAGATTTTTTAACCCGAACTAGGTCGGGGCGGGTTTCTAGTATTTAATAAATTTGTAACAGATCTGGAGGATACATTGCTAGAATTGAGAACCTTAAAGCTGATGACCAATAATGTGTCCAGCACGTGACAGGTAAACTTCATTAAAAAATAACTAAAAAAGAAATTAGAAAAACATTTTTTGCTTAACGAATCCACAGTCAAGTACTAGATCAACAAAATTTTAACTTTCAGCCTTTATTAATTTGTACACATGTGAAATAATAAAGAAAAATTTAGTCCTAATTGTAAAACGCGTGACGGTGAAATCGCCCTTTTACAGAACTCAAAACAGAACTTTCTCAATTTCCTTATAAAAGATAGTAAAAATATAATTTAAAAACATTCTAGTCTAGATTTTCTAAATGCTTTCTTTTTATTAATAGTTTAAAAGTTTTTGATGCCTCCCGCCCCCCTATAAGTGTTATTAAAAGACAGTTCTGTGTAGATAGACGAGGGTTTTTGGAAGGTTTGAAAATACTTCTTGTCATTTCTTAAAGGCGTGGAATAAAGGAAAACAATGAAGATCATAGTAATGAGCAATTTTTATTAAAAAAAATCTTTCTAAGAATGAAATAGGAGATGAAAGGGAAAGAACAGAAGTGTACTATCTTGATGTTTAACATTTAGAATGTTTGATATTTTGTATTTAAAAAAAATAACAAAACATTCAAAGGCAATATCTCAAAAATTCCAATTGCATTTTTCCCCCCCAATTTCCATGACGCTCAATTTTCATATAAATTTCAAGCGCAAAAATACGCTTGACTGACCTTTTGAAAATTGTTTTCGGTTTCTAATGAGTGAAATATGCTTGTAGAGGAGAAAATTTTTTTTCCGGTCTTGCCACCTTCGCATAAGAATTTTAGCATTGAAAGACACTTCAGTTACTGACTATAATTTACCAATACACCCCCCTCCCTTTTTGTTTATTTTTCGTACCCGTTTGTAACAATGTAGTTTGTTACACCAGTGTTTCCGGTGAGTAAAACAAATGTAACCAACTACATTGTTACACCATTAAATTCATTTCTGAAATTGAAGTTGGAACAATTATAAGAGTAATACGGAACAAAATGAAAAAAAAAAAAAATGTAGTTCATAAGCATGAGACTTGAGGGAAAAGTTAATTAACTGTTACCAATCTGAAAATTAATAGAAAGTACTGAGGGTGCTACACTCCGTCGCACTTCTCACCTATTTAAATAGGGCAACAAATTCTACTCTACAAACACTGTGTGTTGCCATATATTGAACTAAACTCGAACGAAAAAAAATGACATTTCGCCTTTCTACCGTTAGCTCTCATCAGTGGCGGCTTCAGAACAAGTTTTCGGAGGGGGGCATCCTCTGTGTGTGTTATATTTTTGTATGACCCTTGTCCTTGATGTTACTAAGGATATAGAAGAAAGTCTTTAATTTAGAACAGGTTCCGGTGGAAAGCCCCCATAGCCCTATGTGTGTTCGGCTGTGAGATATATGACCCTCCCCACTTGTGTGAGTTGTGAAATTGTAGGTCATTTTGAATGACGTGGCAGGAAGGGATGGAGTTTCGGCACTACTCTCCCCAGGAACTTTTTTGAAATTGGAAGTCCTAAAAATGCATTTGTAGGACACTTTTGATGACATTATTGGAAGGAATGGTGTTTGTAACTGCCGCGCGAAAAATTTTCAAAACTGAACTTTTAATACTGCAATTTTGGTCGATTATCGATGATGTTAGCAGGAGAGAGCTTAGGAACTCTCCCTCAGCAATTTTCCAAAATTGAAGTTCCAAAAATCCATTTTTAGATTATCTTCGACTGAGTTAAAAGGACAAGATGGTTCAGGACTCTTCCCTGGAAATTTTGTGAAATACAAGTCCTAAAAATTAAATTGTATGGTTTTTTTTATGACGTTAGGAGAAGGATATGAGTTCGGAACTGTTTCGGAAATAGAGTTCCAAAAGAGCAATTTCAGATGATCTTTGAAGATGTTAGGGAAATTTTAGAGCACTCCCTCATAAATTTTTGAAATAAAAATTATAAAACCGCAATTTAAAGCCATGTTTGACGTTAGAAGTAATAAAGTACAGGATTTCCTCCAGAAATTTTTCGAAAATGAAATCCTAAAAACGTAATTGTATATCACTTTTGATGACAATAGGGGAAAGGGTTGAGTTCGCTATTCTCCCACGAAAATTTTTTTAAAGTTCTAAAATCGTGATTTTTGACTACTTTTGGTGAAGGGCCGCTGCTACGCATTGATGTAAGGATGACTACCATGACATTACACTCGAGTCCCCGCTCTTATCACTACAGGTGGTTTACCTGCTTGGATATGGCCCTGAAGACAGCTCTGTTTTTTGATACAGACCACAAGCCGAGTAATCCCTGGTCAAGCATCCCCAGAGGTATTGATTTGGAATGGGAACTTGGAGTACTTTGTGACTACAACATATTAACATGCCCCAGTCACCGTTAATGAACATCGAACCCGGCACCCTCCGATTACGAGTCCGACGCCTTGCCGATTGACTTGCATGGCAAGGTAATCCTTAAAAAAATTTTGTGGGAAAAAATTTCTCGCATCTTATTCATGGTCCAGCGCCACCATAAGGTTATAAAATGGTGTCTGACTTTTTTTTTCAAACGGAAATATACACGAAGGGAGGTAACAAATTCATCTTGTGATTCAGGTTGGGTGCTTTTTCAAGAGAAACATCAGTTTTGAAAGCAAATCAAGTAAAATCAATTATTTGTCTGAAGAATTGTTTAGATAGGCTGAACAAAAAAAAATATTATAATTATTCCAATGCACAAAACTGATGGTAGTTTAGAATTTTGAATAATCAAGACCCAACTCTCATTTTTGAAAATCTTACTCGGCTCATGAAGGGGATCATGGTTCCCATGCCCCCCTCCTCCTCTGGAGCCGCCACTGGCTCCTCCTATGAAAAATGCTTATTATGTTTGTTTGTTTTATTACGCAGCTGCATCTACGCAAAAATAAGTAAACAAAGTAGAAATATTTAAAATTAAAATAATACTAAAAGATAATTAAAAATTAAACAGTTGAATTTTCGGTAAAACTATCATTAAAAGTAAGCAAAGAAATTAATAAATTAAAAATATTTAGCTACTGAAATAGGGACAAATATGTCGACATAAAAGATTTGTTGCGATCGTACGTACATCAAACGAACTTTTAGGATAATACACAGATTTTCTGTCATTTTTGCAGAACAGCTGTACAGTGCAGAACCTTTTATCCGGGAATCAAAAAACCGGGAAACCAGAAAACCGGCAACCTATTGCCGATTTTCCCGCCATTTTTAAAAAATGCGCATTTTCGGCACTTTTTGAAAAACTAAGCATTTTTTTGAAACACCTAAAAGAATATGAGCGATTTCTTAATAAATACCATGTTACTCATCTATAATTCGGGAAAATGTTTACAAAAACGCGGGGCAACATTTCCGAAATATTTTCTTGAATTAAAAAGTAATTTTCGTCTTTTATTCCAACTGAATACTAAAGAAATGAATATTGTCACATTCTAATGCAATATTTTATTGAATAGTCTCTAATTAAAGCCGTTTGGAGCGTAAGTGACGTCGGAAAAGCGCGGGAAACACCGAAGACCAGATTTGCGAATTTTTTGGATAGTTGATGGTGGAATATAGAAATCGTTAAACGCAAGACTCATAAATCAAATTTCTATTGGTATGAACTTAATGCAAAAGCAATAGTTATCAATAACTACCGTAATCGCAAACACCAAACCTTTACAAGAAATTAAAAAAAGAAAAAAAAGCGCGTCAAGAAAACAAATTCTTTCATACACTATAGTAGAAAAATCGCACATTTATGTTCAAAAACTTGTTACTTGCCCTTCCCTTCATTTTCTTTTGTTTTAAAACATGGAAAAGTGGGGGTTTTTTCTCCCCTTTTCAAAATAAATGTGAGGGTCTCAGGCCTTAAGGATAACTTTCAATAATAAGCATTTTTGAACTGTTTTCTTCTTATTTTAATATGTATTACTATTTATTATAGTAATTTAAGTTTCATAAACAAACGGCCAATTGCGCTTTTTAGCGATCCACAAAACCGGGAAATTCAGATATCCGGGACAGCGATGGTCCTGAACTTCCCGGATAATTGGTTCTCTACTGTATTACTTTTTTTAATCAACATAGAATCTGAAATAATTCTTTTTGGCAGGGATGCCCACATAGGGATGGGGGAGGGGCATGGCGTACACTGCGCCATTGAAATTTTTAATGGTGATTGAATTTTGAGTATTTAGAATTTTTTGGGGTGGGGCTCTTGCTTGCTAGGGGGCGTGCGCCCCTGCTCTTGGGGGGGGGGACACCCTTGGTTTTTGTCACAATCCAAAGTTAATTCAAAATGAAGTTTTATATTTTTGTTCACTTTTGTTCAATTGAATCTTTGCTATAAAATCATTTTCAGACACTGTGTTTAAATCCTCATCATTTGATTAAACTTTTTCCAAAATGGTACACAAAACTCTTGAAGTCTTTTAACAACTCTCATGAAACCTTCAACATTACTTACTGAAAAAATAAATATTTGAAAGATGCACACCATAAAAGCTCATCAAGTATTTTCCTGCGTATAATCTGTTAAAAAAGGCAGAATTTATGAGGTGCGGATTATCTGTGATTTTTTTTTTTTAACACCAACGCATGAACCTCAACATTTACAGTAGCATTCACCGACAGAGATCGTACGCCGACTAAATGTTGTTTTGTTTTACAAAGCTTGCATGTTCTTTTTCGCTGTCCGCCTGTATGTTGGTTATTTTACGTTGCTTGAATGTTCTTCTTATGTCGATTCAGGTCATGTAAAGTAAACAAGAATACAGTGAAATAGGAAGCCATTTGCACAAGATTAGACCGTTTGCTCCTCTGTCTTGACTCTTTGTTTTTCAAGTAATTAGCGTACTATAATCAAGATTTCAAGAAGAAATCATTATATTTTAGATTATATCTCAGATTAATTATGATTATGTCTTTAAAGTAATTACCTTTTTAGTTTAGTTGCTCAAATGGTTTGTTAAATTCAAACTTGATCGTTTTACATCGTATTATCCGCGGATTATACGAAGCTTTTTTTTTCTTCTTCCGGCCGATTTTAGGACTTGCGGATTATAGGCCGCCCGCGGATAATACGGTAGGAAAATACTAGTTGATTATATCATCCCCACCAATTTCATACTCTAAAATTAATTATTGTCAAAACATGATCACAAAATATCATAAAATTATATACAAGCAGACGATAAATTAAATACGAAAAATATAGTTTTAATACTACTATAATTAACAATATTACTTTTTGATAACAGAGTATATTTTTCCACATTAGTTAAGAGACTTTTTTTTCCTTCTTTTTTTATTTCTCTCGTTTTTTTCCGTGAATTACCTTAACACTCTTCTTTTCTTGAGTAGATGATTCGATTTTAGGGAATTCATTTCATATTTCGATTTAAAACAATAAGCAAAAGAAAGTTTTAAACATCAAAATGAAGAAAAATCATAACCTATAAAAATTAGTTTTGAATCGATTAATAAATAAGATAAAGATTCATAAATTTAACTATTCATAAATTTCACTTTTTTTTCAACATTTTTGAACAATCCCCCTGCCTTTTGTCACAAAGTGTCAAACTTCACCTCACTCCCCTTCCTGCATGACATGTCACACTATTTTTTCCTAAATAATTTACTTAGCTGTATTCAAGCAGTAATTTTATTACTGAAAATGAATGTGTACTAAAAAAAGGGTATTTTTATGGCGTGATATTTTAAGTGTTAAATTAATTCATGATTACTATAAGCCCAACGTGTGTTTTAACTTATCATTCACACTGTCAGGACATTCAAATTTTTTTACCTCCATAGAACTTAAATCAACACATGACTACTAAATTTGGAGGTTTCTTTTTTCCCTTTAAATCTTAATTGTCACTTATATATCAGATAAAACGTTTATACAGTCGGTACTTTACATAACTAGCAAAAACACATTATTATAAGAATTTATATGAAGAGTTTTTACCACAATAAACAGTAGTTTTAAGTGCGCAATTTTTATTATTACCGTAATTTATTACTTGTTTACTTATTCATTTACTTTTGCGGAAATATATCTGCAGAATTGAGCGCCCCCTCTTTTTTTTTTAATGAATGAGTGAGACTAATTTTTATTAAACTCTATGCTTACTCGCATATTGGTTGTATTCAAGAAACAGATGTTATTTTTTTAAATTAAACCAATAGGTTTTAGTAATTAAGAAAGAGAAGTCTTTTTCATATGAATTGGTTATGAAGTTGTCCATACATAGGAGAAATATTTCAACGGGATGGTCTTATAAAGCTAATAAATTTTACTGAATTCAAAAATACCTTTTTTTTTTGTCAAAACATTTTACTTGATAAATAAAGAAATGTAACTTTTATGCATTTATATTACTAAATTTTTAATTCATCCAAATTCATATAATATACACATAGGATGAGCAACGTTTAAAAAGGAAATATGATAGCATTTACTATAACTGAATGAAATATATGTTTAAATAAATTATGTATTTTTCGACAGCTTATCAGTGCTTATCTTTTCAGATTAAAGCATTAACTTGGCAGTATCAAGATTTATAGTACAGCTTCCAGAAACTGTACATTTTCACCTGATACTTCGAGTTTGTACATAAATCTCATTTCTTTGTTTATGTATACTTATTTTTTGTTCAATAAATGTTCTTGTTCCATTCCTTGTCCTTATTATATAAAGTAATTTTATTGCTTATAAAATGTTTACCATTTGGAACTTTTTTCTGCACTTGCAACAGAATATAACCATTTTTTAAATGGTTACATTTTGTTTAGATTTTAATGTGAACTATATACTAAAAAATAAACTTGACAATAGAACAATATCAAAGATTAAATTTAGTTTTATTGCAGTATTTATCTACTGCACTACCATTTGTACTACCAGTAAGAGCAAAAGCAGGTTAACAATATGTTGCCAAAAAGTCACCTTTTTTCTTGGATTTTAGTCTTTAGATTTTAATGTCAAGTACTATATTTCAATGTTTAAATTTGATCAGAAAATGACACATAAAGTAAATAAACACATCAAATTTAGATAAATTTTATCACAGCAACTATCGATGGATGTTATACAGTAACCGCCCTACTCATAAAATCATTGGATTATAAAATCGGATGTCAATGCATTCTAGAACTAAACAACTGATCCATCTGGTTTGAGCAATCACAATTGCTTATTGTTTTCATTTGACCCAATCTTGCAGTTTGGTTCATTTTCCAGCTTGGGACCAGGGGCCCCTGCAGCACCACTGTTCTCTGCAGGCATGGCTCCTTTGGTCCTGAGCACTGTCCACCAGAATCTGCTTCTCCTGGTCAGAGGCCTCCATGTCCAGACGCCAACATGCACGCTCATACACTCTCACACATCTAAGTGCACAGGTCTATGCACACACACACAAGCTTACACATGCGCGGCTGTGCGCCTATACACACATAACCACCTGAGGAAGGGCAGGCTTGGGGGGGGGGACAGGAGCTGTTTCTATAAACAATATTTCCAATCAGTAAGGTCCTGTTACAACTTGTGATTGCGAAAATCATAATTTGAATTCAAAATTTCAGAATACAAATTATTATTATTACAGTGAAGCACCGTTTATATGTTTTTGAAGGGACTGTATAAAAAAGCGTATAAAGGAAAAAACGTATAATAGGTATACGTTAATGTGTATTGGACTCTGCAGAGACCAATTTAAAAAACTTATAAAAGTGAAACGTATAAACGTTGCTCCACTGTATTTTTTGTTTGTTTGTTTATTTATTTGGTCCCCATTCACAGCTTCTCACTGGGTAAACCTATATTGATGATTCTTTTTCAATAGATCAAGCATGATCTAACTTAGGTCCCATCCCTCCTTAAACCATATATTTGATCTTGGATGAAAAATTTATGTAACTAAGGAAAATGTACTTTGATATTTCCTTATTAAACGAAAGGTAAAATTTCAAAAGAGCTGGTTGTCCTTAAACAGTAACACTTCATTTATTTTATTTGCTAGATTGCATTGACTTTAATGATTTGTGTAAGGAACGTTGATTACTTAATATAAAGAACTTACAAAAAAAAAAGTCAATTTATAGTAGTATTTCAATCAGGACAAAATGAGTATTATCTATAAAAAAAAAAATACACATGTTAAATAAAACACACAATGAAACATAGGTTCTTTATTTCTTTCTCAAACATACAAAAAAGCACCCGTTCCCGATCATTCAGGACATCAAAATATCAGTGCCATTAGCAACTGTTCACTTGAGCGGAATAAGTCAGTAACTTTAGTCAGATGACTCAACACAATAAAAATACTAAACACTTGTTGTATAACAAGAGGAATTGAAGCATACACCGGAAACAATCATCTTCAAATTTACTCATAATTGTATCAATTGAAAAAAAGTTATGATTTTGGTCAATTTTTGTCCAAATAAACAAATTTTCTTTTTCTTTTCCTTTCCTTAAATTTATACATATGTTATACGTTATGTATTTGTTACATATTACCTAAACATATTTGAACTAATATATTGAGAGAAAAAAAGGATTTAAAACAAATTACTTGAAATTATAGTTTTAATTACAGATGCACATTTGTTTATGATTACCTGCATCAAAACAATAAAAACAACATGCAGAAATAGAAAATGATAATCTAACACTTGCTCTTAAATATCAGCAATCCATGGTATAAAAAGTTTGGAACGAACATGATCTTAAGTGAAATTTTTATGAAAGAATTACTCGAATAATGATGCTCTTAAAAAAACTTGGATGGAAATATGTATAGGCTTAAAATCTTTAAGTCAACTTTTCTCAAGATAAAACGTAAGAAAACTAAATTATTATAGTATGTTTAAAAAGCGAAAAGTCACTATATTATTACTGCGCTTAAAAATTTAAGGACACTTCATGTTCAAGATATTAATATCAGCTAACAATTTCAAGGAGGAACTATGCAATGGATAATGTTGAACAAAATGCAAAAATGAAAAAGATAAAATAAAATAAAAAAAAACAGTATCAGCAAAAACAAATCAACCAGACAAATCCATTGCTGATAAAAGCTAGCATAATAATATCACATACTTTTAAGTTTTTTTTTAAATAAAAGTACTCCATTATGTAATTCTATACAGCATTCTGAACTTAAAACAGAGACAATATATCAGCTGTAGGATAGATTCCAAGCAAAGTGAAATGGTTCAAAGCTCTTTCGGGAGTGACTTTCACGGCGTCTTAGATAAAGTTTTGAATCCGTCACTGGAGAGAGACTCAGAAATTGAATTGATAGGCTGTTCAATGATGGATCTCCAGTTGAAGGATTTTCTTCTTGAACGGAATTCGGAAGGGAAGACCCCATACTATGGGAAAGATGACGGAGATACAATCGTTTCAAAGCATTGGCATTATCTGCAAAAGCTGCTAACTCTCTAGCACTATTATTTCTGAAAGGCAAACAAATGTATCATAAAAAAGCTAAGAACATAAAATATTAGAATTTACTTAATTTTTTCTTTAAAGTGAATCTAATAAGATATTCAATAACTTTTTCAGTTAAAACACAGACAAATTCCTTGGACAGATAAAAAAGTCCTTAACATAAAAAAAAAAAAAAACCTAGAAGAGGGGATGGGTGATTTTCAAATGCATCAACAGATTAGGTTTGACACAATTAGAAACTTTTTGCTGTTATAAATATCAAAACCTTTCTATATATAAATTCCTCATAATTTATAGCTTTCTCACCAGTTGATTATTTGTGAGTTAATTTGCTTAGATTTTAGAAATTCCAAAAAACTTCTTGGCAAGTCACCATTTTTTTAGTCAAGAGTAACCTTTATAAAACATTCTGTAATTTCAAAAACAAATGTTACAAATCTTGATTAAACTATCTCAAAAACTCAGTAATAAGTCAAAATGGTGTCAATATTAATTTATTTAAAAATCTTTAAATATATGTATAACTGTTTTTCTCATGAGTGTTACTTTGTGCCCTAAATAAAGGGTAAAGTTATTATTATAAAACTATATGAAATTCAACATTGAAAAATGTTTTCATTGCATTTACAATGAATTTTTAAAACATTTCAACACTGAAACTAATTTTAAAGATTAAAGAAAAATTTTATAAATACAATTACTGAATTTTAGCTTTAGTAACACTCATGAGAGATGGACTTCTGAAATAATTTCTTGTAACCTTTTGGATGTAATTCCTCAAAATATGTAGTGGTTTAAACCCCATATCGTAAGAATTAGAGTTTTTCCTAAACAACACACACAAATTTTATTTTTGCAAACATTAGCTTTGTGTCAGTGTTCAAATAAATCTTTCTCTTTCCATTTTAAAAAAATGAGAATTTATTACATATATATAGAATATATGTATATATAGAATATATATATATATATATAGAATATATATAATATAGACTATATGATAATTCCATTCGGTGAATATCTTCGATTTCCAGATACTCCTCACCAGGACAGCCATATGTGGTAGGGCATTGTGCATCCATAAAAATATATTCTGGGTCAACAGCACACCTGAAAAGACGCACATAGGGTTGTAAGATCTCCTGCCTGCACCCTCTGGGAATACACGGAACCAATGTCAATCACATAGTGTAGTGTACGGGTTTCTTGCATGCTCCCTGTCCAAACCATCATTCCTCCACTAGCATAATGGCCCCTTTCCATGATGTTACTGGAATGGTATTGAGTCCTAGGTTCCCTCCATATGAATATTCACAGAGAATCATGTTGTAGACTGAATCTGGACTCATCTGTGAAATTAACATTCACCTTTTGGAGCTGTGTCCAGTGTTGATGCTGTCTGCATCACTGTACACGCTCTCTTTTGTGGAAGTGAGTGGGATGCAAATGACAGGTTTCTTGGCATACAACCTTCTTTCTCCGAGCCTACTGTCAACTGTCTTCCTTGAAACTAATGTTCCTGTAGCAGCAGCGAGGTCCCTAGACAGTTGTGTTGCTGTCGACTCCCTTTAGCACTTGGCTGTAAGTAACAAATACTGGTCTTTATTGGGCGTTGTTGTACTCAAACAACTTTTTCCCAGTCTTCTGGACACTGTCCCACTGTTTTTAAACTGACTTCACAAATTCGAAACGACACGCAGAGTTACACCCAATTCCCAAGCAACCTGAGCTTATCACAGTCCTGTCTCAAGTCTACCCATTTTTCTCCACCTCAAATTTTCGTCTAAACGATGATGTTCACTCATTGCAACTAAAAACCAACAAAAAAACAACAATATTATTCAAGAAACACAATACAAATCGCTACTGTATTGCAGAGCGTTATGGGCTAAGCAGCTGGTCGCAAACTTTTATGCCTGCTGCTGCCTTAGCAATGCCCACAAGAATATGTAAACTCATCTCAGCGCCATAGTGTCATTATATGGCAACTAACTCTCCAGGTGTTATATGATATTTTCCGAGAAATGGGTGAAAATGCTTTCCATCTCTTAATTTTGTCTACCAGTGTATATACACAGTATAACAGGGATTTAACAATTGTCAAGGGACTGGAAAAAGTTATCGTTAAATCAAGGATATCTTTAAATTGAGGAGCATAGACACTCTATGCAATCAAATCCTGACCTGTGAAATGCATCATTAAAAGAGGAAATTGTTAAATTTAAGTGATACTGTATGTGTGAAAAAAGATATCTCTTTGATGAAAGTATAAGGTAATAAAATAGCTATAACTATGGATCTACTCATTATTTGGGTATCTTTTATAGTGTTACTTCCTTCTCATGAACGCTACCTGTTCCAAGTAACACCAAATAGTGATATTTATAGAAGAATTCTTTACTGGAATAAATTCTATTGGTGTTTTTGAAAATTTAACTAGATCTCTTGCTTCCTTAACAAAAAAATACATTACTGCCTAATTTTATACTTCTATACTTAAAAAAATTACAAAATAAATAGGTAACACTCATAAGAGATGATTAAAATACTCTTCACATTGAATTGTACATTTCAATATACAACATAAGGAATAAATATATCCATTTTTAGACTTACACATTCTAAGAAGAAACAAATATGGCTTCCCTAACACTGTTGCTAACTACAATAAAAAAAATATTTAGTACATAAAAAAACATTTAATTTCCTGGGGTAACACTCATAAGTTGCACTTAAGGGCACAAACTGCATTGAATTTTAATAATGCTAGATGAGTAGTTCAATAAAATTAATTTCAGCTGTGTTTAATTAGTAATTATTACTTCTTTCTTTAGTGCACAAAAAATTTAAAAATAAAATGCTTGAAAGCATACAAAAAATATAAGGTTATGTAAACTTTCTAGTCAGGAGAAGGAAATTTCCATTACTAGCTACTAAAGTGGTAGAATTATTAATTTACAACCATGTAATGAATGCAATGAATTTAAAGCAAAACAATGCCTCACACAACATGCTTATGTGATTCCCCCCCCCCCCCCCCCCCCCTCAAAAAATAGCAACATTAAATTCAATAGAAAAAATCAGGACACCAAACTGTCAATTGTTTTGAAAATCATCCTTATGCTTCTTACCACATTTTTCTCAAACTGGATATTAAAAAAAAAGCTGTATCTGGTTGAACTTCTGAAAATATCATCTTGCAAGCAAATTGAGTGTGACTATGCATAAGTAGCTGAAATCAGATACTGATGTTTTTGATTTAATCCTATGGCACTTAATTCTCTATGTTCATCCTAATATTAGATTTCAGTACCAAACCAAATGAATAAAAAAAAAAATAAAATATTTAAACAGAGTTGAAAGTTACCTTCGAATTATTTTAGGAGTTTGTAAAAATGTTGCTGGTCCCCCACCATACACCCAAGGGTGCTTTAAAACCATTTCGGCTGAATATCGTTGGCTTGCGTCTTTCACTAATAAATGATTGATTAAGTCCTTAGCCTCATCCGAAATGAAAGCCCATTCAGTCTTAGGAAACTCATATTCTCCTTTTTGAATACAGTCGAAGAGCATACTCTACAAAAGGAAAGTAAATGAAAATTATATGTATGCAGGTAGTTTACTGAAAATGACAGAACATAGATCAATCTAAAACAAGTGAACTTCAAACGCACACACACAAAACAAAAAAAAAAAAAAAAAATCAAAATAAATTACAAAATTTTCTAAAACGAAAATTAAATGTTCTCAAATTTTACAAACTCTGACTTATCCTCAAAATCTTGATAAGTGACAGTTTAAAATCATGTCTATTGCAGCATAATGAGTTGTTTACCAACAACTTCTTATGCAATCATGAATGATAGTGAAAATATTCAGATAGAGCTATGACAAAAAATTCACAGTTAAAAATAAATTAATCACAAAAATACTATTGCAGTTGGTTTTGCAATTTGTTTAGCTGATATGGATTCCCTTATAAATACATGCTGCTTGTCACCCAAAACAATGTTTCAATAGCTATTAAGTTATTTATTCGGTTAAATTATTTTAAGCCCTGATATTTGTGACTTTTAGTTGGGGTTACCCTTTTGGTTGATTTTAAATCTCTTCATAAAAATAAGGACATATCTAAATCAAACCTTAAATTCTTATTTCATACTCACTCATAATTTTAGTATGCATAAAATTCAGTTTTTCAATTTCCAGAAACTCATTTTACAGGCTTAGTGAATCTCACTCTAGTAACTTGGTCACAAATTTACAATTGTTACATTGCAATACTATTTAACAATAAAAAGACATATTTTCTGTATACCTAGAAAGACTGAAGGGGCAAGTGTAGGGCCCCAACCTATTTTTTTTTTTTTTGGTAGATTCTTTTAAAAACTCGTCATGAATAAGTCTTCATGCCTAAAGTACCTTCTTTTATGACTAAATAAAAACTTATAGTACTTAATTATTATAAGTTTTTCTGTCTTTACATGCCAAGAGGTAGACTCAGTTCTCTTTCAAGAGGGCAATGGCTACCGTTTGGCTGGTAAGCAATTGGCACTGTTTATAGCATTTGAATATCCAACAGGCTGCATAAAGAGGAAGTTACAGGTTAAACTAGAGTGAATAGTATTTTTTAATGCCACAATAATTAGGAGAAAGGAAAAAATCTTTTTTAATTGTAAAATAGTTTAAGGGGCCAATATGGCTCCTCCAGCCTTTCAATGTATAAGGATCAATATTTACAATACTATGAGTGAATGTCTAAATGATTAACAAGCATTCAAATAGTGTGTCATATATTGAAAAGTCAGAGAGTTCCATTAAGCTCCCTTAGATATTGAGTTGTGGAACAACAAACTTTGCGAGGTGCCATACAGGTCCCTTCGTCCTTCTAATGTTAAAATACATACACACACCTACACAAAGAAATGTGATTGTTGTATTCAAACTACTCAGTTAAAATCACTACAAATAAATATTTGCATGGTTTTATTTTCTACATTTTATCCTTAATTTGAATATTTAAGCAGTTTATAAATTTTTAATTATTCTTGTTCTTATTTTTTAAATGTTATGTAACTACTTAATTCCTGACATATTTACACAAAAGCCACTGCATAAAAACTAAATATTAAAATAAGTCTATAAATTTATAGATTAAAAACAATAAGTAAACATAACAGCAAGAAAGCTGCCAAATGTTTATAGCAATGTCAAATTTCTGTATAAAAAATAGCTTTATACAATAATTCAAAACACAAATAAATAATGAAGTAATTTGCTCACTTACAGATATAAATATTGTAAATCAAAATTACATACCTGACATGCTTCGCATGAATTTCCTCGTCCCCATCCGCAATCTGCCCCGCAGCATCCATAAAAAGGTGGGTATCCACACAGTAATATATACCTAGGAATTAAATATGCATCAAATTTGGGAGAATTACTGAATGATGAGTAACCAGGTACAGCAACTTTTAAATACCAGAAAAATATTACTTTGAATTTAATGCACAATTAATTTTTAGACAAATATTGTTTCAATATTTTATTTGAACATTTTACATAGAGTTACAATCAATCAAAATTGAATCTGGATAAGAGGTGCCATGTTTTACAAGCATGAATTAAAGAGTAAAAAAAAAAAAACCTTTTGAATTTTTAAAATTAATTTGAATTTTGAAATTTTGAATTCAAATTATGCTTTTTGCAATCACGAGTTGCGACTGGACCCTACTCATTGGTTACCACCCCACTCGCTTGTTTCTAGAAATGGTTCCTGTCCCTATTCTTGGGCGGTTATGTGTGTATAGTTGTGTATGTGTAGGCTTGCATGTGTAGACTTGTATGTATGCATGTTCGGCGTGTGTGTATGTGTGTAAAGGTGCATGTCTGTATGTGTGTGAGTGTGCATGTGTATGAGCACGGCCAACTCTACTAGGGGCCAGAGCAGAGAAAAATTTTCGACTCGTGACGTCACCGGGAGTAGGGTCAAGTCTCCACTTTCCACCGAGGGGTTGTTGCAGTCTTGCAGTGTGGAATCTGTGCGTGTAGCTATGATGGCGTTGTTTTGTTTGTCCGTACTTATGCACTATTTACTCGTACTTAAAATCTTTCATTAATACTACTGTAGTCGTGTATTGAACACGAAGGTCATGCCTTTCACATGTAGTGTCCCTGGTTGTTCAGGGAATTACAAAAACAAAGAAAAAGTATCCGTTTTTAGCTTCCCTTCTGATGTGGAGCTGAAGAAGCAATGGCTGCATGCTATTCGGCGAAAAGACTTCACTCCTTCAAAAAATGCTAAGGTAGGACAGTTTTTGTAACTTCTTATAGATTATGGTCTTGTTATTGGTAATATTAAGCGGAAGTAAACTGATACATTACTATTTACAGAGATTGACTCATTTATGTATATGCAATATTGTTTTGTTTTCATGCAAGAACACTGGAAATGAATATTATCAGTTAATGAATGACATATTTACTGCATCGATTTCGAAAATTTTTATATGCTTGATGCATGGATACTTAAATTTAAGTTCTACTTATGTATGACGTGAAAATACATTTTCATATTTTAATGATGAATTGTATCGTAACTTTTGACGTTTAGTTAGAAGGAATCAGTATATTATAAACCTAAATTGCTTATATTTAAGATTTCTTAGTCCAATTAGAGTACTTGAAATGACGAGGAATGGAAAGAATTGATTGTAATTTTATAAATAAATGCAAATAATTATAATAAATGCAATAAAATGTGTTTCAGTTATGTCATGAAATAGTTTGTAATCACAACATGTATCTATATATCATGCACTAAAGCTTCATTTACACATAATTAAAAGAGTTTAGGAATCATTAATATGTTTTATTTATCAATATTAACCAGAATCGTGTATTTTTATTCTTAATATTTGGTTAAAACATACCATATTAAAAATTAGAACTTTACTCTGTGTGAATATCAATATTTAAGAGAAATTATTTTAAAAAATCCATTGTCCTGAAAGTTAAATCTAGGCAAGACTTTTCAATTATATTATAATTGAAAAAAAAAAAAAAAAAAAAAAAACCCTTGATGCAGCAGCTTTGAAGCTTTTGTAGGCCCTATCTTTAATTCACAATGTTTACACAAGACCAGAGAATTGTTTATATTTCTGTTCACACCTTAATTCACACTAGAAACTAGAACTAGTGCTTCGTACACAGAAAAAATTTCTCCTACTGGTCATATAAAAACTATATGATAATTGATTGTCTAATAGTTAATTGATGGTATATTATCATACTTTAGGTAGGAATAGTATGCAAATTATAGAAAAGTAGTAAACATGTGTAATAAGTTTTCCATCCTTCATGTCTTTTATTTTATTTTTTCAGGTCTGTGAAAATCATTTCAGAACATCTGATATTATAAGAGAAGCGTCTGCCTTTGATGATAAAACAGGTCGTCTTATCACTGCACCTCTTTGATATCCTCGTCTTGCACCAGGAGCAGTTCCCATTCTTCTCCCAAACTGTCCACAATATTTGTCAGGTTCTGACAGTTTTCGGGAAAGCCCAGATGTCAAGCGACAAAAAAAAGAGGACTCAAGAATCCATTCTGCCATACAGGATAGCTTGGCAGCTGCAGAAAATTATAGAATTCAACATGAACTCCATTCCTTGAAAGATGTTACAGCTAAGTTGAACTTTCTTGATTTAAAACAAGACTTTTGGACTTTCATTGACAAAAAGAAGTGTATCATGTTTTTAAATATTTCTAATCACCCTATTCCAAAAATTAAATATTCAGTAGTGATTTCTGATGAAATGAAAGTTTCTGTTAATATTGAGTCATGTCCTGTATCTAAATTGAGCAACTTAAAATTTCCTTTTAAACTTCAAAACATAAACGAATTAGCTACCGTATTAGAAAAAATGGAATCGTATAATAGATTGGAAAGTAATGATGAAAGTATTTCAGATGTTTTGATGTTGATTGATAATTTACTCACTGATTTGCTAACTCTTGATGCTTGTGCTCATGGTAAACATTTTGTGCAATTCTTTTTAGAGCAGTTACATCTAGTATTTAAAGAGAAAAACCAGATTAGATATTCGACTGATACTTTGGTGTTTTCATCCCTTTTATCTCATATGGCCCCTCATGCATATAAATTTGTTAGAGAGAGTGAATATTTTATTTTACCCCATCCAACTACCTTAAAAAGAATTTTGTGTTCAGAAGCTGATCCTACTCTAGAGCAAAAGGGACAATTTTTAAATTATATTAAACATAAATTTAGTGCTTTAAAAGATATAGATAAAACTTTAATTTTACAAATAGATGAAATTCATTTAAAACCAAACTTTGACTTTAAAGGTGGCACTATAGTAGGAACAGCTTTTGATAGCATAGCTGCAGCTTCAAGTGCTCATGCTTTCATGATTAGCAGTATTTTATCACCATACAAAGATGTGGTACATATTTTGCCAGTAAAATCTATTAATGCTCCCATTTTATTTGAATTTGTAAAAAAAATCATCATTGGTCTCGAAGCAATTGGCTTTAATGTATTGTGCTTAACTTCTGACAACAATTCAATCAATAGATGTGCAGTCTCTATGTTTTCTGATCCACCTGAACTTAAGCATGTATATCCTCACCCTGTTGATCCAGAAAGGCCATTGTTTTATCTTTTTGATGCTGTTCATCTTTTGAAATGCATTAGAAATAACTGGGTTAATCAAAAATTTCCTGAAAGAGCAATGTATTATCCAAACTTTGATGAAATTACAAATGCCTCAAATTCAAATTTTTATACAGCTTCCTTGCAAGTGTTGGAAAAAATTCACCAACAAGAATCAAAACAATTACTTAAATTCAGTTATAATTTGTCATATCGAGCCTTAAATCCCTCTAGCATTGAAAAACAAAATGTTAAACTTGCTCTGCAAATATTTAATGAAAATTTAATTAACGGTGTTTTAAATTGTAATAATCTTAATATTGATAATCTGGAAAATACAGCAAATTTTATTAAAATTATTACTCGTTGGTGGAGCATTGTCAATGTAAAAACTCCAGTTGTTGGCCTTCATAAGAATGACGAATATAAAACTCCTTTAACTTCATCTGATAATGATAAGAAATTAATATTTTTAACAAAATTTTTGGAGTGGTTAAAAGAATGGAAGGAAATGAAATGTGATGTAGGTGCTTTAACAAAGGAAACCCATTCGGCACTGACAATAACTACTAATGGATTAATAGAAATTGCTCGTTATTGTAAAGATAAACTTAACATGCCATACATTTTGCCTGGGAAATTCCAGACTGATAATTTAGAGGCAAGGTTTAGCAAGTATCGTCAGTTTGGGGGGGGGGGGCGCAGCACTTAATATCTGTTAGACAGGTTTTTGAAATTGAAAAAAAATTGCGCAATGAATCATTGTTGAGGATGGGGATCACAAGTAAAAAATTTGGTTTCTGCCCCATAGATTATGATGAATTTGAAGAAAATGTAGAAGACATAACTTTAGTTGATGAATTGTTTAAAGTAACAGTTTCTGACAACGATTTAAAAAAATTAGACAGCCAGATACTGGTAGTAACATATTTAGCTGGATATTGTGTTTGCAGTGTATATAGAAAATCACAGTGCAATTATTGTCTAGAAAATCTGGCTCTGAAACAATGTGAACTACCTGAAAACCACAATTTAATAAAAAGTACTGATAGAGGAAGATTGTTTTATCCAGAAAAAAAAGCAATTGATGCAGTTGCATTAAGTTACGCAGTTGTAGAAAAATTGTGTAATGAACAGGAAGAAAACTTTTTAAAATGTAAAAATCAAAGGTCAGTAGCTTTTAACATTACTTATAGTTTTCTCATTGAAAAAGAAATAATGGGGGATGGGACCTGTTCTAATGGACATACTGATGTAAGCAATTTTAAAATAATTCTTTGGTCTTCTACCAATGCATTGTTAAATAATTATTGCAAAATGAAAAATGATTCCTTGATAATGAGTGCAAAACAAAAAAACAAAGAAAAGGCCAAGAGAAAGAAGAGTTCGAATGAAAAAAATAAAGAACAAATCAAGGGGGGTTCTGTTGCAATACATGAAAGCGATAACAAAGTTGATGGTAATGTAAAAATTCCTAAGAGTAAAAAATTAGGTACCTTCAGTAAAAATATGTAATTAGAAGTAACAGACAAGAAAGATTCCTTTCAAATTTCTTCAATGCTGTCTGACCTGCTTTTTTTTTTAAATATAGATCTTCAAACTTGTCCAACTGATTTTATGTTCTCCACTTGTAATATTTATGTATGTCTGAATAAAAAAATTTTTTGTTGTTATATGTGTTTGGTTTCTTTTAGGTTTGTTTCTGTCTTACAAGTTAACAACATATTTTAATGAATATTTTAAAATATTGAATTAATTAAGTAGTTTCAAAGATAACACATTTATTGCTAATAGATGAAACAAGAAAATTAATAAATATTGATGCAAAGAAAATACTACTTGTTTGAAATTTAAACCATATATTCTCTATTCTTTAATCAGAAATAGTCATCATTCTTAAACGTGTCAAAACTATCAGCAATTACTTTCATAAATAAAAAATTGTAGAATGTAATTTTCTTCCGTTCTGACACGCATCAAATATCACTGCTTTTCTCTCGTAAGCGTGACTAGCCACGACTAGCTCAGCAGCGGAAACCCTACTCGAAATGACGTCACGCGCTTGCGCGTTGGCCCCTTCCTCTAGTTGGCCGTGGTATGAGCATGCGTGTGTGTAGGACATGGACGCCACCAACCAGGAGCAGTGGCTACCGGGAGGAGTAGCACCTGCAGAGGATGGTGGGGGTTGAAAAAGGAACCGGAAATCAAGGACTGACAAATGAAAACAATTAACAATCATGATTGCTCAAAAACTTCAACTACTATAGGATAAAGCTTGCAACTTCTACTTAAATTGTAGGTTGGTTTATGTAGGAATTTGGTTGTGTTACATGCAATGTTAACACTTCTTTACATATTAGTAAAAACATCATGATGTATCATTCAGTAACTTCAGAAACATAAAAGGCATACTGTTTATGCGAAAATTAAATTCTATCATTCATGTAGGAGAATCAAGAACAACAGAAGCATATAGAGGAATCTATTTCAGGAGGGGCCCAAGTCAAATGTGAGAACTTTTTACATATAAGTTTGTAAAGATTAAAATCCTAATTTGCTAATGCCTAATTGCCCATTTGACTCTCCCTTAGATACGTGTTTGAAGAACGAATCAAAGAAAAGGAATTGTATTCAATATCCTCCTGTATCATAAATAATAATGGGGAAATACTGTAGAACTTCGATTATTAGAAACTCTAACCAAAATATTGTTTAAATGCAGTCTTTTTTTTTTTCAATTTTATTTTTAGTAATAAAATAATATCACTAAGGTCACCAAAGGGAATCATCATATTTATAGTTTAAACCGAATTTTTTGTGCATTTTTATCACATTTTCTCCCCCCCTCCCCTTGCAAACTAACCAGTAAATTTCGAAAATACTAAATAATTCAGTGGAAAATTTCCAATATGGCAATTGTGAGGGCCTCTTTGAAATAAAACCTTGAAAGAAATCAAAACTGCAGAAGAATAAATGTTATGCTAGACAACAGACCACTAAAAGTGCATTGTATGTTTGGTGTAATACTTTGAATGTTACTTGAGGAAAAAATATTGGTAAACCTTAAAAGGAATAGCATCTGGAGAGTGAAAAGAAAAAAAACCGTCCGTTATGTTATTTCTAAAACCATGCCTTTAATTCCTCTATATTTCCATTAAACTGCATAAATGAAACTGATAAATGACATAAAACACTCAATAGAATATCTTTCAGTTAATACCATCCGAAACCAGAGCCGAAATAATAAATAATCTTAAAAATTGAAGTATTTGACAAATAACAATTTTTACACACAATGATTCAGACTGGGGATTGCAATACTGGATCAAAAATGCAATATCAGTATTCAGTATTTTTAAAATATGATACCAGAATACCCGTATTAATACCAGAAACAGGAATTTCTCAAAAAAATATCAAAACATATTGTTTTGCTGAGATGTTTCATAATTTTGTGCAAAAAGTGCATTACTAATGAAAACTTACTTTGAACAAATATAAAACAAAGGAACTAATCTCATAAAAGAAACAGAAATCAATAATAGTAAGAAACATAATGCATCTATGTACTTGTCACGAAGCCTGGAGCAGATTTTAGTGCATAAATTTTATTTAGTTGAAAATACTCTTTCTGAATTTATGCAGGTCTGTGGTACTGTTAATAATGCGCGATACAATTCTGCAAATTGCATCAAAGTCCTTCATCTTAAAATAATTCAGTATCCTGCCTGCTGATTTTGGATAAATCATTTTTTGTGTGTGTATCGAACACTAACATTATTACTAAGAAGCAGAAATTATGTGTACAAAATTTTTCTAATTCGTAGCTAGTTATAACTTCTCTTCGAGAGACAATTTTTCCCCCAATAATAACATCTTCAACGATTTCCTCTTCATCAGGATAGGCTTATGTTTGCTTTTTATTAGCACTTTGGTTTGATTTTTAAGATTAACTAAATTTGATCTTTTGTCAGTTTCTTTTATTAGTTTTTGTTTTCTTTTGAAAATTCATTACAATTATGTAAATGTATGTAAATGTTTTCCAGTTGATTATGTTTTTCCTTAGGGGTGCAAGTGGATTCAATTTAAGTTTTCTGAAGCCAAAGTGAAGTTTTCGGAAGGTATTTTTTTTTTTTTACAATTTTTTACTTTTAGAATGTTGGCAGACCAAAATTTTCAGAAACGGCAAACCAAAATTTTCGGAAATCTTGGAAATTTTGGATCACAAACACCCTCAGAATTTCCTCTACGTAAATTTTCAAGGCACTTTATAATTGCTAAATTTTATCTCTTCAAGTATACAGCTAAACAAGAGAGCTCACCAATACCAGTGACAAAAAATTATCTATTTTGTTACACTAACAAAAAAGGTTTTTCTCAAAATTTAATACAGTTAAGGCAATTAAAAAATATATATATTTCATGAAGTATTATTACAATCTTTAGTATACTTGAGATTAACTTTTTACCAAAAAGCAAGTGAATTATCAGGGAAAAAATAAAAACATGGTGCATATAAACACACGAAAATATGATTCATCACACCATCTGGTGATAAAATTTTCATTTTGTAATCTTTCCGCTACTTTTATTCATTGATATTTTATTAATTCCTGGTTTTAAAGCCAAGGTTTTACATCAATAGATTGAGTTTGGTGCTGTCTCATCAAAAAAGAAATGCACATTTAAAATAACTGCGGATATCTAATTAATTGGATTGAAAACTCATCTATTAAAAACTATTTATTATTTTACACTTATTCTGAAAATACCTGTATTTTACCTCAGCAAATACCGGTATTATGAAATTGCAAAACAGCTTTAAATACCGGCATTCAGAGTACCAGTGTTGTAAGTACTAATTCAGACACTTAATAGATAACATGACTATAAAAAAATACTAATATAAGGTTTCGATATTTTGAAAGAAACATAGATTACAAATGTTATCTGAAAAAGAGCATTGTACTTCATTCTAAAAGCACAAAGTATTTGTATATTGATCACTCTATAGAGAAAGATTATATTAACCATAACACATGGACGTGCCATTCAATCCCGAGAGGAATCAAGTGCAAATACATATATGTGATGTTTGTCAAGAATGGGTTCAATCTCTATTATTGATTACTTTTATAAATTTTAAGTATTAAAACTGAAGAAGATAAAAACATGCTTCAATAACCACTCACATTACAACTCCAAGGCTCCACATATCACAGCGTTTATCATATGGCGTTGCCTCACCAGTAAAACCTAAAACAACTTCAGGTGCCATAAATTCCGCAGAACCAACCTATAACAGACAAGATACTATTATATAGATTTATCTAACAAAAGTGAAATAATGATAAAATCAACAATAATCACAGATATACAGTCAATATTTTCAAAGAAACCATTTTCAAATTAAACAATCACAGCTTATTCATTACTGTTGTCGAAACCACCTCAAATGTATTGTTTACGATAGTGTGTAAATTTCAGCAGCTTTCACAGCCAAAACTTAAGAAATAATCTTATTTTAACATTTGAAAAAAAGTCTCAAACCTATACTTAGGCTTTGGTGACTTACTAGAAGCTTTAACTTTCTTTTCTCTTTGGCAACTTTTGAAGTGTAATTATCAGTTTAAATAATTACAATATTCAGAATAAACAAACAATTATGTACATAGTAAATATTCCAGCATTTTTTTTTTTTTGTTGAGGTTCCTGTTGCAGGTCCTTTGTGCTTACTAGTGTCAGCTTACATGAATACTTTTGCTACTACACCACACAGAAGTTATCTTCATATATAACACCACATCCTGTTATTGATGTGCTAGATCTAGTGCTAGCAATCTTTTTTTTTTAATTACTGTGGGTCTTGATCAAACAACATGCATTGACATTTTTAGGTCAGAGGTACATTCATTTGAAAGGTTTCGCTTGGTAAAAAAGGTAAATTGTATTGAAAAATTAATTATAATACCCTTTAAAGACAAAAATTTTCAAATAAGACAACTGAATGAACTCCAGTCTAGTGATTAACACTGTGGGGTTCAGATCAAGGGGGCATGAGTTTAAGTCCCATCTTAGCATTTAGTTGTATGTACAGAGGAAGTGCTGGATGTTATTTCAAATATTTTCAATATTTCTTACAACTGTAGGACAGCGCCAGAAGACTGGAAGCAGGCTAACATAATGCCGCTCTTCAAGAAAGGGTGTAATTGTAATGCAGGGAACTTATAGACTTGTAAGCAGAGGCGTAACTTGGCCATGTGAAGGGGAGGGGGGATTTTTTTTTCAAGGGAAATTTATTTGATTCATATTCTGCCATCAAACAAAAACAATGGAAAAAAATACTTTTTCAAAACATAAATGAATAAATTTAAGAAATCAAATTAACTTTTAATGAATGTATGTTCTTCAGTTTAAACAGAACCAAGCTACAGAGAGTAATGCGCACATACATCCGGAGACGTTTTTAAAAAAATGAAACTTGGGAGAACCGAAAAAATATGCTGACCCTATTTTGTTGTTGTATTTATAGTTTGCACCATCAACGGCGCCAAACAGCTGTGCTTACGTTTTGTAATCCTGAAGTAGATTTCTTTTTCTAAGTTGCATTGCTTTTAATTCGTGAATAATTCTATGGACTATAGAAAGCTCAAGAAATTCTAAGTACTTTGGAAATGATTTTTCTTTCTTCCGAAATTGTTTTCCAGGATCCCAGGAATGAAGAATCTGTACCATGTACACACCCTGGTATCAGTGATCTATGACCTGACCCAAAGTGATATTCTATTTCAGTGACACAACCAGAAAAAAGTTTTTAGGCGGGGGAGAGAGCACATCGAGGTAGAAAAGAAAAATTTAGATCTGATAGGAAAGGGGGGGGGTTCGGGGGGCTTTCCCCCGTAAAAATTTTGAAACTTGTACCTTGAAAACACAATTTCAGACTATCTTCGTTTATGTTAGGGGAACAAAAAGGTACAGGGATCTCAGCGGAATTACTAGAAATTTAAGCATTAAGAACGTGATTACAGGCCATATTTATTGGCGTTAGGGTAACGGATGAAGATTAAAGCCTCTCTGTCCCTGATTGAATTTTTTTAATAAGTTGAATTCAATTCTCCCCCCCCCCCCCCCCGTTTTGGACATTGAAGTTTCAAAAACGCAATTTTAGACAAATGTTGAACATTTTACATGAGACGGAGGTTCTGAAACTCTTCCCTGGTAAAAATTTTTTAAATTATGGTGCTAAAAACTAAAGCAATGTTTTATATTCAGGGTCAAAATTTTTGTAAGTGTAATAAAAAAAACTTGATGGTAAAAGGTGGTATAGGGACCCTTGCCCAAATATTTTCTGAAATTCACATCTTAAAAACGTGATTGCAAGGCCATATTTTGTAATATTAGGGCCAGTAACTTTTCGAAATTAAAGCTCCAAAAACGCAATAGTAAGCGATTTTCGATGTTGTTCGGTAATTGGGGTATTTCCCCAGGAAAATTCACAAACTTGAAGACCTGAAAATGAAATTTAAGATGCTCCATAATGCTTCTGGTGTGTGAGCAGGGAGGAGAGGTTCTACGGAGGAGCAGTATTTTGAACACTTTCTTATTTTCAAACAAACTAGAAAAAAAAAAAAAGGGAAGAAATAGGACGATGGAGTGGGAAGATAGCTGATCAATAAGCTGTTTCTTTTGAATATTTTTAATTCAAAGATTTATTGTAAAAAGAAATTAAGATCTTCCCCAAACATTACTATTAATTTCTAAAAATCACTTTGTTTTCCAAAGACGTGTTCTTTTCTTCTCATCAATAACAAAGGTTTTGAAAAACATTCAACTCAGCATTCTGGGGGAGGCTCTGGGCCCCCTTTCTAGTTGTGCCACTGTTCTATTTTGACCCATTTATTACATGGTTGATTGTTCATTCATTATAGCGCCAGTTAAAGGGTTAAAAGTAAATTTCGCATTAAGAAAAATGTCGGAAATGCAAAATTTCCGCTCTTTTTCAAAAACACTAATTTTTTGGGCATGTAATCCTCGTTTACTAACTAAATTTAGTAAACTGATTACATGCCTATATATATTGTGGGGGGTGGGGGATTCATCATCATTTTGGGATCAGGTACACAGGCCTCTTCTGGGCTTCAGATTGGGCTGCTGTGGTGCAGTTTAAAGACAGATAAACTAGTAACAACCCCAGTAATTGGCACTTTAAGGGTTTGTCCTTAAACTTATACCTGTTTTCATTTCTTAGAAAAGAAATATTTACTTGTAAATATTTTTGTATCAAAGAATGCACATCTGTGCATCTTTTTAGTTCACTAAAAGCAAAAATATTTGAACAGGTATTTTTATAATAATAAGTTACCAAAATCACCAGTAATTGGCATTTGATACCCCAATGTATGACACCATGTGATCCACTGATTGGCACATATTAATTGAACTGGAAAATCATACTATTTTTCACTTTCAGATTACATACAAATTTCATCATCATAAGAAACATAATTAGTGTTAATTTAAAGTAGGTAATTTTACATAAAGTAATGTTAAATCACACATCTTGACGTTAAAAATGTATTTTAGAGAAATAAAAATTTGTAATGTTACATGGAAAAATATATCGAGGTCATTCTGTTTCATTAGTCGGCATGTAGTTTTGATTTTACGATTTATAGCTGTTTTCATATAAAAAAGAGCATTAATCCGATGATTCAAAGGGATCATAAAAAATTGAAAAAAATCTCTACAGTTGCAATATCTGACTGTGATGGCCAAGCATATTTGTTTTGTTTTTCATTGTTTCTTTTAAAAATTTAACAGTAGATTCTGGACGATTCAAATCAATAGTAGAACCCATATAATATTGTTGCTGCAGAAGTATCAGAAATCAAACAAGCGACACATTGCACAACACATTAGGAACTATAAGCATAGGATCCAATTACTGGGGACTAGCAAAAATGAAGCACCACTAAAAGGCATCCATCATTTCTTCAAAAACCCAAAAAGAGACAAAAATTTACTTCTAGCCACTCAAAGTAACCCCTTCAACTAAACAACACTTTTGACAACCAAATTTAAAATATATTTTAAGTCAGATTTTAACGAATTAATGTGCATGCTTCCCTTAAGCCAGAGAAGAAGCTTTTGCAACAAAAATGGCTGATATGACACAAGCCACAATTGTTTCTCTTTCCTATGCACTGCTACCATTTAGTAACATGAACTGAAGTTATGATCTTTAATGTAAATGTACATCCAGTTGGTATATAGCCTTCTACTTTTAAAAGATTGGATATGAACTTTATTTTAGGACATTTTTGTTGGTAGTGCCAATCACTGGTGACCTGCCAATTACTGGGGGTTGAAATTATTAATTGGTAGTTGAAGATAAGGATACAACTTTCGCATATAATTCATAACAGTTGCATTGGTGATATGCAAATTACATTTTATTATCGCTTAAAAATAAGGTATAGATCATTTGACAAACAATTTTAAAAAATCCTTTGCTTAAAAACTAGGCGAGCAAAATAATAACTTAGCCCATGCACAAAAAAGTAGGGGCACTTAACTCCCTATGCCCCCCCCCCCCTAGTTTAAGCCAATGCTTATTAAGTCTGACTTCAGTGGTTGGTAAAATGTTTTGAAACTTAGATCAAAATAAAGACTGAATTTCTTGAGTGATTAACAGTAGGGTGGGTCGAAAAAAATCGAACTCTAAGGCATTTGGCCTTAGTACGTAAAATTTGGGACTCCCTACCACTAATTACTGTGCAAGATTTTGTGACTGGGTTAATGTCTCCCACTATGGCAAGAATCGGGAATTTTTGTGATTTTTAGAAAAAATATTAAATATTGAGGATATTTACAAAATATTTTTAATTTTGCAGAACGTTAAACTTTACTGCAGAAATTTTGTAACTTTGTAACACAATCTACTGCATAAACTTTAAAGCTTTTGAGTTAATCAGTATTAACGACATCAGACCACCCCTTGAACCAGGCTTGTGATTTAGAGTGTTTAAGGGGGAGGAGGTCACAATGCCCCCTGACTTTGGAAAACTAATGTTTTTACATATAAGTGAGCGTGGTTTTGTGGTTTTCCGATAAAATTATCGTTGAGTTAACTACCTTTGGAAAAATTCGAAATAATGGGCTTGTCTTGAACTGAAATAAACTCTACTTCGTTGTCTCCCATCAATTGCTGGGAATGGTATATTTTGTAGTTTTAATAATGCATAGTTTACAAGCTTTACGAGACATTTTATTATTTTCTCCCTTAATGAATGAAAATCTATAACCTACATGCAGTTCTGATTTTTTGCATATTTCCCAGAGGGTTTTTGTAGCCGTATAAATACCTTGATTTTTAATTGAACTTGTTGCAGTTAGGTTACAATTTTAAAGATCTCGTACATTTTGAATCTCCACCCACTACAACAGTCACATAATAAAAGGATTTTTTAATTTTCAAAATTCAGGCCTCTAGACAGAATGGAAATAACTAACTTACAGGTTTTAAAGTTTACGAAGTAGTTTGTGTTAGGAAGTTACAAAACTCCCACACTAAATCTTAATGTTCTGCACAATTTAAAATATTTTGTAAATATTCTATTTATTTAATTTTTTTTTACGCGAGGGGTCATTGTTTTAAGCTATTTAAATCTCACGCTCTCTCTCTCTCTAATCTGGAAATTAGGAAATATTATAACTTTAGCAGGGTTGTGGTCATTTGGAATAGTTTATAGAAGAGGCTATAATGAGTAAGTGGGTAGATAGCTTTGAGAGGGCCATTGATCTTCCAGCCTAGCTGGGCCAAGAGCCTGTTGCTGGTCGTTATATTTGCACTTGTATTTTCCCTATAATGCAATCAGTTTTATCAAAAAAAAGGATAGGTAACTGTTTATTAGGTCTTTAGTTTATTAGCTTTAAACCTACTAAGTGTCAAAAGATTAAAACACGCAAGCACTAAAAATACTATATATGTTTACAACACTCACATGCAGGTTCACTTATGCAGTTAATAAAGCCCAAAAGTTCCCTCAAGAAATTAGATGCTAAAATGTACTTACAGGACTAAGAAGCTCTGGAGTACTACATGAAGAAGAAGTAGGTTTGAACTTAATGCCACTTGATAAGTCAAAATCACAGATTTTCACTGGACACACCTAGGAAAAAGACTCGATTATAACAAAAACATTGAGAAGAGTACAGAAATATAAAGCATGTAAAGAAAATCCCCGATTATCCATGGCCTTTCACGTTCAAAAAAAAAAAAAAAAAAAACGCAATGAGTAAATGAATGTAGATAAATGCACACATTTATCTTCATCCAGGTAGATTTTAAAGAAACTCTAAATTATTATCAAGTGGCTTTTTGCTAGTTTAAGGAAGCTGGTCAGAGTGCAGATAGGCTCCAGTATTGTAAGGCAAGACGAAATTTTAAGTATTTGGTACAGATTCCGAAAAAGGAATTGGAGCAAAGGCTAGCAGATAGCATTCATGAGAATACTAAAGGATTTTTTGCTTATGCTAATCCTGGGAAAGCTTGAAATAGTCAAATTGGACCATTAGTTGATGAGCATGGAAATTTAATCCAAAACGGTAGGGATATTGCAAATGTTCTTAATAACTTTTTTCCAGTGTGTTTAACAATAACTGTATCTCAACATGTGACACTAGCAAGACACAAGCTATTATGAAGCTTGAAGGTTTTGTGTTTTCCAGGGAGGAGGTCCTATTTCATTTGAAAAAATTAAAGCAACTAAAGCTCCGGGACCAGGTAAAATTTTAGTTGAATGTGCAGAGGAATTAGAATGGATGTTATTTTTAATATTTTCAATGCTTCTTATAACTCAGGGACAGTGCAATAGGACTGGAAACCGGCTAACATAACACTGCTCTTCAAGAAAAGGTCTAAAGGTAATGCTGGGAATCATAGACCTGTAAGAATGACTTCAGTGGTTTGTAAGATTTTCGAAACTTTGATCAAAATTAAGGTCATGAATTTCTTAGAGAGTAATAGTCTGTTGACTAGTTTGCAGTACGGGTTCAGGAAAGATAAATCGTGTGCTACTAATTTGTTGAATTTCTATGACAAGGTTACCTTGGCTTTAGATAACAAAAAGTGTGTGGATGTTGTTTATATTGATTTTCAAAACTCTTTTGATAAGATACTGCATGTTGCTCTTCGCAGCAAACTAGCTGATATAGGAGTAGGAGGCAAATTTTACTTTGGGTTAGAAATTGGCTGACTGGAAGGAAACCAAGAGGAGTTGTGAGGGGAAATCATTCTAAATGGAGTGATGTTTTAAGCGGGGTTCCTCAGGGTTCAGTTTTAGGGCCTCTCTTGTTTGTTATTTTTATGAATGAGATCGATGAGAATATTTCTGGAAGCATGATAAGTTATGGGAATTGTAGAAAATGAAAAACAGGTTAAACAGCTTCAAGGGGATTTTGATTATATTACTAAGTGGGCGAATAGGTGGGGTATGGCAGTTAATGTAAGGAAATGTCAAGTGCTACACTTAGGTCATGGAAATAAGCATACGAGTTATCATTTGTAGGGTTCAATCATTAGTCACGCAGAAAATGTTATTGATCTGGGTATCTCAATAAATCAGGACTTCCAGTTTAGTCAACAGTGCAGCATTGCAAGTAACAAAGTCAACAGAATGCTTGGGTTTATTAATGGATTTTTTTCAAACAAATCTAAGAAGGTTCTTCTGCCTTTATATAGGAGTTTAGTAAGACTCCATTTGGAGTATGCTGTGCAGTTTTGGTCACCTTATCTGAAGAAAGATATGTGTATTGGAAAGGGTTTAAAGAAAGGTAACTAGACTAGTAAGGGGACTTTCAGATTTAGATTATGATACCAGACTTAATAGGCTTAATATTTATAGCATGGAGTAAAGGAGAATCAGAGGGGACATGATTCAGTTGTTTAAATTTATCAAAATGAATGTTGTTAATGGATTAAATTTTTGCACCAAAAGCAGGAGGAAGGGTCATTGCTTTAAGCTATTAAAGCCTCAGGATAACCTGGAAATAAGGAAAAACTACTACTTTAGTAGGGTTGTGAGCACTTGGAACAGCTTACCGGAAGAGGTGGTAATGAGTAAAAGGGTGGATAGTTTTAAGAGGGCCATTGATCTTCACTGAGGACTAATAAATTGACTAGGACCAGCCTAGCTGGGCGAAGAGCCTGTTGCTGGTTGTCACACTTGTATTTGAATTTAACAAATGCAAAATCTATTTCTAGACATTCCTTTTTGTTTCTTACCCCTCCCTTCCAATGAAATTCAACTTTCCTTGATCACCGAAACCTGGCAAGTTAAATCATGATTATTAACCAACACTACTTACTGCTTTAAATCTATATTACTTACTAATTTTTAGATCTACCCTACTCCAGCAGGAAATCGAGTGACCAGACCAATCTTGTTCTAAAAACTTCCCCTCCCCTCCCATATGCCTTTTTGGTGTTAATCTATTAACGCGCACCATTTGCTATCATGTATGTGTGTAATCCATTTGCAAGAATGAGCAATCCGTTTTTAGCTTTTGCATATAGTTATAGTTATAATTTGAATGTATACGAGTTTCAATGATCTTTCTTAAGCTCTTGCATTTACTAGTATCGCTTTTTACTACTTTACGGATTGTACAAAAATTTGCTGTTTGTGGTTTTTTGCTGCCAGGGGAATAATCATGGACAGGAATTTTGGGATCTTGCCAAAAATGACATTTTTTGGCCACCCCCTCTCTCACATCCTTCACCTCTACATACTTTAACCCCCTACACCACCAATGATGCTTCCTATTCTTACAATAGTTTTGAAGAAGATTTTACAAATTTACTCAAACCAATGTTTTTTCCCCTAAAAGTTGCTTTTAGGCAAGTTTGTTATAGAATGTCAACTCGCTAATTGAAATTAAAAAAATTGCATATAAAGTCACTTGGTTTACCTTCGTTACTAAGAGATTGGTCAAGTTGACACATTCATACATACACTATATGACCAAAAGTATTGGGACACTTTCAAAAATTCACATTATTCAGGGTTTTCACGAGAAGTGATATAGAAATTGCTTTGTAACTTTTGTCACATAAAAAAAATGTTCTAGCTGTCATTTTCCATTAAAAGTTATATCACCCATGAATTTAGGGGACCAGCGACTTTTACATTGAAAAAAAATATAAAAATTAAAACATTTAAGTGTAAAATAATTTTTGGACTTTACTGTACGTAAAATTCAGAAGATCTTTTTATACCTGTTCTTGGCTGTAACACAGAATATTTTCTGGCTTTAAATCACGATGAGCAATACCTGGAAATAGACGAAAAAATGAAGATAAATATTTAACATGCATTAGAAAATCAGAAGCATTTTAACAAAAATCAAAAGTATTTTTAATTCAGTCAAAATGAGCACTGTGACTACTACAACATATTATAAAATAACAATCACAATACTTTTAGACAAATATCAGTCTTTTTTTTCTTAAAGATAATAAAAATCATTTTATCATTTAGAATGATGCAAAGATTGTTGATGTTTGTGGTTGTCTAAAATGTATCATTTCTGCATCAGATCTCTATTCAACATAGTTCTACACATTTTGAAATGTATTTTTGTTTTAGGTGGTCCCTCTATTATACTTAATACAATATGTAAGCATTATTTCAGTATTGCATTCAAGGTCATAGCAAAGCAAACAAAAAAGCCTTAAAAACCTTTTAAATAAACAGAAAATATGAATGCTGTAAATTTTTTTAAGGGTGAAAGTTCCAAGTCATGATATCTAATGCAGATGTTTAGAAACAGTGAACATGTGGGGCCTATCTTGGTTTAACATCATAGAGCTCCATGTGATCTAGTGGTTAGGGCCACTGTCATTCACTCGCCCAGTCCAGGCTCAATCCCTCACAAGAAAGGAAATAGCCACTTCTCTTATGCTTTATGGCAATTCTCAGACTTCCCTTTAAGAGAAAGGGAAGCATTCTCCCATCAATTAAATTACAATGTTGAGCCAAGATAAAATGTCGTAAGCTAATATACAGTTAGTTATATTTGCCAGCCAGAAAACGCAATTGCCTAAAATTAGCACAAGAATTAAGTAAACAATTAAATTCTGAATTTAATGCTGAATTAGATTGATTAAAACTTTTGAATTTTAAATACTAAAAATAAAAAATAAATGCTGGTTTTAGGTTTTATTTCAAACTTTAAACTGCATAAAATAATTTGAATAAGGTATAAACTTTTATTAAAAGTATCATTTTAAAGACTCTTTTCCCACTTCTAATTCATTTTACCATATGAGCATCAGGTGTGGTGTCTGTAACTATGTACGGTACAGAACCTTTCATCTAGTATTCAGAAAACCAAGAAAACCTGATATTCCCGCCGTTTTTGCAAAATAATTTTTGTAAAAGGTGCTTTTCAAAAATAACTTTAAGGGTGTGTACAATTCCTTTTAAATATCGTATACACTTGCACATAGTTCAAGAAATTTAGTGCAGAAATGAGATTCGTATTCTATGGGTCAATCAGTCAGGTCAAAGTTTCCGCTATTTTCCCCCAAACTAAATTTGAAAAGAGCACAAAAAAATTGGACGCTTTTCCTATTTCATTACAAGAAATTTCTAAAGAAATGAATACTGATGCATTATGGGACAGATTTTGCATGGCCATTAATTAAAGTATATTAGAGCAAACATCTCACTATACAGAAGTGCAGAAACATGGAGTACCTATTCGTAAATTTTCCGCAACGCAGATCAAGCAGAATTTAGAGTTTACTTATTTATTTTCAAGACATTTATAAGGCTTCAAGAATTGAAAAATCAAAATTTTGTTGAAATTAATTCAATGTAAAAGCAAGTTAACAAAAAAATATTTGTACAATAATGAAACCTTTGAAAAACACACTTTCACAAAAATGAATCCCTTTTTTCATACACCTAATACTAAAATCGCACATTTTAACCTCAGAAATGAAATGTGCGATTCTTATTCCTTTTATTTCTAAAATGTTTATAGCCAGGGACTAGTATGAATGCCATTTTATTTTACTTTTATAAATTTATATTGTGAATATTTATTTATTAATTTGTTTTTAAAATAGTCCTTTCTTTAATTATTTCCAAACTTATAATAATAGTTTTTTTTAGTGATCTGGAAAACTGGGAAATTCTGACGTAACTGGGATTGTGGTGGTCCCGACCATTCCGGATAAATAGTTCTTTACTGTAGTACTCTATATTGGCACACAAAAAATGAAAACATAAATCAGTAGCAGAAAACTCAAGCAATCAAGAACAACGAAAAAATTGGTTTTAGTTTTTAATTTAATTATCAGAATAAACAAAATACATGCATCAAAATACATAGAAAAATTTGCTTTTTATAATAGCTGCATTCAATATTACAATATTGTCGCCTCAGAGCAACAGTAAAACATCTAATCCCAGAAATAGCACTAAGATATCTTACTGTTGCTCTGATTCGTCGATATCTTCCTTTTTTGTATGTAAGTAATTGTTTCTATAAAAATAACAGTGATGATCTTATATAGTAACAAACTGAACAAATTAATGACATTAAATAGACAAAATTCAAAACTCCGCTAGCGGCTTGGTCCTAAGTTGTAAGGATTTGAGAATTGACTGTATATTTACTCATAAGAGGCATTTACATACATTTCTGATTCACTTACCTTTGCTATGCAAAAACAACAGAGCATTAGCAACATCTCTAACAACCATACTGGCTTCCTTCTCAGTAAAATGGACCCTTTTTTGAATATGAGCCAGAAGAGGTCCTGAAAGTATTAAAACCAATTAAAATTATAAAATAAAATAAGATTTTGATTACTTAATTATTTTAATTTTTAGGACATTTTTTTACTTACCTCCATGGCATTTTTCAAAAACTAAAAGAAATCTGAAAAATAGAAAGGAAATAAATACATAAAAGGAAAGAATGTTAGAACTTTTGATAGTTTCCAAAGAACACAAAAACAGAGCATAAGGATAGTTATGGAGCTAAATTAGTTTATTTAAACATTAAACTCAAATATATTTCTGAGTATATCTCAAATATATATCACAAAAATATTTCTGGGAACATGAATTGTTTTGCTGATGATGTCAAAATTATGGGGACTGTAGAAAATGAAGTACAAGCAAAACAGCTGCAAGAGGATCTAGATCATATTACGGAGTGGGCTGATAAATAGGGTATGGCTCTTAATGTTGGGAAATGTCAAGTGCTACATTTAGGGCATGGAAATAAGCATACAAGTTATTATTTGCAAGGTTCAGTCATTAGTCAGGCAGACAAAGTTACTGATCTGGGGGTCTTAATAAGTCAGGATTTAAAGTTTAGCCAACAATGCAGCATTGCTAGTTACAAGGCCAATAAGATGCTTGGGTTTATCAATAGATCTATTTCAAACAAATCTAAAGAAGTTCTTCTGCCCTTATATAGAAGTTTGGTAAGACCTCATTTGGAGTATGCTGTTCAGTTTTGGTCTCCTTATCTTAAGAAAGACATTAATGCATTGGAAAGGGTTCAAAGGCGAGCTACAAGGCTAATAAATGGACTTTCTCATTTAGACTACGATTCCAGGCTTAGAAGGCTAAAAATGTATAGTCTTGAGCAAAGAAGAGACCGAGGGGACATGATTCAGTTGTTTAAATTTATTAAAATGAAAGATGTTATGGGGCTGAAGTTTAGCACTGAAAACAGGACAAGGGGTCATTGTTTTAAGCTATTTAAATCTCAGGCTAACATGGATGTTAGGAAAAATTATTATTTTAGCAGGGTAGTGGAACCTTGGAACAGTTTACCGGAAGAGGTGGTAATGAGCAAGGGAGTAGATCGTTTTAAGAGAGCCATTGATCTTCACTGGGGATTGTAAATTGACTAGAACCAGTCTAGCTTGGCCCAGAGCCTGTTGCTGGTCGTCACTTTTGTGTTTGTATATATATATATATATATATATATATATATATATATATATATATATATATATATATATATATATATATATATATATAAAATTTGCTGTCAACTCCACAAAAAAAATTTAAAAAAAAATGAATATTCGTGACAAAATTTACTACATAAAAATTGAAGACCAAATATACTTAAAAGATATTTCTCTTCACAGGTGTTTCACCCAGATAAAACAAGAAGGGGAAAAGAAAATGTATATTTAGTTATTTAGTTTATAATAATAATTTTTGAAATCAAGTTTTCATTGGAGCCTTTCTAATTGTAGAACGTTTTCTAGTCCTTCATACTTGTGAAGGAAGAGAACATAGATTGCTGTCAGCACAAGATACTTCTATGTTTTGAATGCATAACTAAACCAAAAAATGATTTTAAATGACAACTGCTATATAAAATTTCGACTTTTCCTGTTTTCATTTTCATATTTAAAAAAAAAAGAAGAAAGAAAAAGAAAATACATCACTGTAGCTATATTTGTAGCTTAAGTTTTCCCCCCTTGGGTAACAATATTGGGCGACATAGAATACAGGAAATTGAACATAAGAGTTGTATAAGTCAAACATATTTTGAAATATGTTTGTAGGGTTTGAATTTTTTCTAGCTATATTTTAAAACATTTTGTCTCCATAAAAGTATAAAGCATAATTTAACATGTTTTGTTTATCTCTCTATTTCTTAAAATACTACTTAAGGAAATTGTTGGATTTTAGACAGGTAAAATGGTGTTGCAGTTTCTGAAGTTTTTATACAGTTTATGCTGTGTTTTTTCAAGAAATAATACACGCATAGGTAGCTGATGCAGGAAAAAAGAGTGGGGGGCGGGGGGAGGGTCAAAAAAGATAACAGGGGAGATTAGGTGGGCAGTGTCTCTAAAGATAGCTTTTTGTGAATATTGCTACGTTGTTGGATTTTAACATCATTATTGCATGAATGACCCTTGCAAATAAATTTGATACAAGTTTTCAAGAATTGAGACACAGTAGAATATACTCATAGATAATACTTATTCCTTTGAAGTCAAACTTCCATTTTAGTTTTTATGAAATAACAGAAGAAAATATAACACACATAATTAAGTAGATTCTTCTTTTTTTTTATATACACTTGAATCTATATCAATAGTTTTTCTGTGGAAGGATTGACAATTTTGAATATAGAAAAGTGGAGGGGCAATACTCTTTTACATTTGAAAGTGAGGGAGCATTCCCCCCCCCCTGTATGAGTTACCTATGAATGCATCTTCAAAGGTGATGCGTAATGCTTATGTAAATTATATGTTTTTATAAATTACAATATTTATTCACTTATCTAATGAATTAAGGGAATTTTGTAGGGTTCCAAAGAACGAGATGGACAATTGTGTGGAAATTGATTTTTAAAATCATGAACACACAGCTTTCAAAATTTCTTATGCGTTTTGTGTGTTTATGTTTTCCTCTTTTTAAAAATACAATTAATACTACAGAAAAGAAAACTTCATCAACATTAATTAAAGCTTATATTGGTTTAAAACCTCAATGTAAAGAATCAAGGATTTAAATAGATGAATATTATTTTAAAAAATGAATAGGTTAAAACATGGTTAAATTTAAAGTATTTTAAATACTTTTTACAGAATTCCTTCATGCTCAAAAGTTAAAACACACAAACTCTGGGTAAACACAGAAACATTCTATATTTTAATTTCAGACAATCAGACACAAACCCTCATCATGGGTCTTTGTGGGGGAAACGCTAATGTCAATTAATATGGTAAAACTTCTTTTGAAAACACAAACCCTCCCCCCTTCTTCCCTTTCTCTAAGGGCAATGGCATCCTCTCTCATAGCTATCCACAGAATGAGATTTTAAAAAAACTCTGAAATTACTCCCTCTAAAATTTGAGTGCCACAATCAGCAGCATGGAACCCTTCTGGGCACTATCTTATTGTATTAAATACTTATTACAATATTTCATATATATATTTTTTAAGTTTCACCATTTTCAGTCAAACATATTCTACTTCAAAAAGTAAGTTCTAAGTATTTTTCTATTTTTTTTTAATTTAAAGCACCTATGTGTACATTTATTTAGCAATAAAAGACAAAACTTTTACAATTGAAATCATTTTTCAAGGATTACTGAAAATACATTTAGGCAATTAATTACTCTTACCTGTCTTGTTCCTCAAAAAAATGAATAAGCTGAATAATATTTTCATGGCGACAGTGATGGAATGTTTCTACCTCACGAAACACTCTTTCCCGGGTGTGGCTTGGTTCTTTCATAATGATCTATTGAACAGCAAGAAATAAAGAATTAATCACTGCATAATAATGATATATTGGTAAAATACAACAAATATTCCCATATCAGACAACACAATTCTTAAGTGCAACTTCAGTATTTACTTTTTAAAAGAGCAGAGTGAAGGAAGATTGAGTTAAAACCCCCTAGAAACCTTGATTTGAAGTTAGATGACCAATCTTAGTACAGCAATATATACTGTTATCACCTATTGTTAGCTTTTGAACCAAACATCTAACAACATTTTTCAATTCCAGTTATAACAGAATAAAACTTGACTACACTAGCGCAAATGATGAGATAATTAACTACTGCTTTCAAGGTAGCTGTTTATAGGAATTTTGACCTCAGCACATTTTTTTTTTTTTTTTTGTGCTTTTTAGGTTCTAGGTTAATTAAAAGTCTATGCTTTTAATTGTGCAGTGTTTAGCATCAAGAGAATTAAAAATTAATTTTTCTCATTCAATGTGCATCTGTGATTACCTTTCTGCAATGGATGGGGTTTATTGGGAGTAATGATAATATACATACTAGGTTGGGTCAATTTTAACTTTTTTTTAAAAATCGAAATCGCCTGCAGTAGAACAAGTTGTTCATTGGCATCAAATGTTTGTGTAAAATATTTTTTGAAAATCAAAATATATTTAGATCCTCCGCCGGTTTCTTGAAGTTTCGCCAAATATGTACAAATGGACATTTTTACAATTTTTTTAAAAAATTCTTATGTAGTTTTTTTAATTGCCTGTGGTAAGAAAAGTTGTGTATTGACTTTTAATGTTCATGTAAAACCAAAACACATTTAGACCCACGGTTAGGCCCTTGAAGTTTCAACAAATAAATAAAAATTGACATCTATTCCTAATTTAAAAAATTTCTTGCGGATTTTTTTTTAATGAATAGCAGTGAAGACAGTTGCCTAGTAAGATTCTTTGCTCATAAAAAAGTACATTGATGTCATACAACATTTCCTTTTCTTGACTTTTAATTGTATGTATGGAAGATTCATCGATACCTTATCATCGTGCTACTTTCGTCACATGTTTTAGTTGAGCTTTAGCTTTTCAAGCAGCTTTAGCATCGAGAAGCTTTAGCTTTTCTTTAATTGTCAAAAACGTTCTCTTTTTCTTTCTATCTTCACAAACTTGAGATGAAACAGTGCTCTTAGATGCGATTATACTTCATCAATTTTAGAATGATAAAAATAAATAGAAAATGAGGAGTACTTATTTGTATAAGCGACGTTTCAACTAGTACGGCATGGGAACTTCCGCTCTCAATGATGCCAAAAGGATAAAGGTCCATTCACAAAAGAAAAAAAAAAGTAGCCAATAACAAAGCCCATACTTACACACCACGATTCCATTCCAAAAACATTTTCACGTTGCGGGTGAGGAATTCGTGTTAGGTCAAAAATTCTATACTGGTGAAAAAAATCGCGTTAGGTATAAAACTCTTTACTGTTGAAAAAATCGTGTGACAGCCAATTCACGCAAGTCGGATTACGTTGTAGTGAGAGTCGACTGTATTTGCAGAATGTTTAATACTTTGATCTGATGTGTTTTTAAATTTAAAAATTACCTTAGTGGCAAATTCTTTTTGAGTGGTAATCTGTAGACATGTTTTAACAGTTGCATAGGCACCTTCACCTAAAACTTCATCTTTCATTATGTACAAATCTATTGAAAAGATACAAACAAAATTAAAGAACAAAAAAAAAAGGGTTTAACTAAGTATGAAAATAACATTATGAAAACTGCAATCAAATTTGCAATAAAAATAAGTAATACTCAATCATAACATCTCAATACGGAAGCTATTCAGATTTACAATCTATAGGAAAAAAACATTCAATTCCCACAGTGAGAGCAAAAACATCCCTTATAAAAATGCAGGCATCAAATAAAAATATTTCAATGTAAAATTGTATTACAGTTTAAGCTACAAAGAACAATATTAGTAATGCTAGACTCAATTGAAAAATGTAGAAATAAATTAAGAGTGATGAAAAAGCCTTTGTAATTTGGAGTAAGGGAATTTGATCAAGATAATTGAAGAAAATTGATAGATCGAAGAAAAAACTTCAAAATACAATTTTCTGACACTTCAATGACAGCCCACTTGTACTGCTACCACGTAAATATCAAATTTATAAAAAATAGCAGAGCTTCTGAAATTTCATGAATTTAATTACAAAATACCATATCCCGAGTCATTTCTATAAATTAAAGTTTTGAAAATGCAGTTTTAGGCTATTTATGGAGACTTCAGATCAGATCTCCAGTGGTCAGTGGCAGATTAGCTAGAGAAAACGGCACTGGCATAAACAAACTGTCCGGACCCTTGATTTAAAAAAAAAGACTTGATTGTTCATGAAGTTTATGAGGAATTACAAGGAATTTTGGAGGAGACATTATGAGGAAATTTGAAAAAAAAAAGAAAACATATTTTATTTATGCAAAATTTAACACATAACATTTTCCACACAAAAAGTTATCATACTACAGTCGAACGCCGGTATAGCGAGCCCTCAACTGACTGACTTGGAAGATCCGAAGGGTTTGCTACCTCCAATTTTTCCAGAAGAAAAAGTCTAAACTTACCAAGATACTTCTGTAATGAATGCCTTTTTTTTTTTTTTTTCTTTTTGCTATTAGGGTAAGGCAATTAGTAATATTGGTAAACTATAGTACTCTGTGCGTGCATTAAACTATAAAAATTTATTTTTTTCTTATTTATTCATAGTATGCAAAGAAAATTGTTACTTTTGGTTGCAAGCTTTCAGATTTTATGTGCACTTTGGTGATTTTTCTGTCAACTATTGCAAACAAATCTACAATATGACTATCTAGTTTCTGACGTAAGATGTTTTTCTCAAAAAACTCTGACAGCAGCCTTCGAATTAAAATTCCGCAAAATAGTGGCTACAGTAAATTTAGAAACAGGAAAATTTCGAGGAAATTAAGAAGAGGCTATTGCTGTTTTCCAATTTCACAACAAATTTCATATAATCCCTTCAGTAAAAACTTTTCTCTAGACTAATTTTGTTATGGTCAGTGTGATGTTCACAATATTATAAGAGGAACAATAGGTGAGGAATGTGGTTTGGACTATGCTTATTGTGTCGGCAAAATGAGCAGTCGCAAAGCAAAGTAAACAATCCGTATAGTGAGCAGATGAAAAAAAAAAGTTCACGTCTGCAATATGAATTGGTCAGAATGAACATGAAGTACTATCAAACATGATATACTCACACAAACTATTCATATTATCTTCCCACCAATTATAATTATAAATCTATGTACAGTAAAGTGGAGTGAAAAAAAAAAACAATCTGATAATTAAGTAATAGTGCGGAAAAGTTGCCTTTTGTTGAGATATTTTGTGATGCAAAAGGATTTTGACAGAAAAAAAAATATCTTAGGGTTCGCCTCCACCTTGAAGTTGACCATTATTGCATAAAAAGTGCAAAAAGTTACAATAATTTCAGCAAAAATAAAAAAGCTGCAGAAATTATCACAAGAGCAAAACTAAACAAAGCTTAAATTTTGAATTGTTATTTAAATTTTTTCCATTCTATTAGCAATTAAAAAGAACATCTATTTTTATCAGAAAGAAAAAATGATAGCATTTGTGTAAAAAAAAGGAACATTGATATTTGAGTTAACTTACAGTCAGAGCCGGCCTTAGCACATGCAGGGCACGATTAAAGAACTCTGGAGAGGCCCCCTTTACAGAATGGTTGTACAAATTCGAAAAGTGCCGACTGATTTTTCTGATTCAGGCAAAGGATTCCAAACTGCTGCAATTATCCATCTTCCTTCAAATTTCTACATCACGTTTCATTTTTACTTCTTTTTTCTTAAGAAATGATTGAATGAATGGCCACAAAAATAAGTGTAAATTTTAAGAATGTAAGAAAAGTAGCTCAAAGAATCTTTATGCCCAACCACATGTAGTTGGTGCACGAGAAAATTAGGGTGTCAAAACAAGTGTGGGGGTTAGGGAACAAGGCCCCTGATGCTGATTCTTTCTCCCTTCTTTTTAAAAACTGGACGATATTATAATTTTAACATGACTGATTAAATAACCTCCAAAAATTGTGGAATACGGCCTCCAAAACCAGGAGGGATGGCCACCATAGACCTCGCTCTTCCAATTCAAAGTTTGATTATCGTGAAATGGTATGAGAAAAACTAATTTAGTTGGAAATTTTAGTTTTTACTTTCGTAGAATAAATCAACCCACCCAATAAAAAATCATTTCTCTATCGATCATTATTGTGCAACTTCAAGAAGTGAGGGAGAAAGCCCCTTCACCGTTGGAAGTGAGCGATCGGTTGCCCCCGCCTCAGATGGAAAAGGAAAATGCACCAAAATTTATCAGTTCTAAAAAAGCAATTTTAGACTACATGCAAAAAAAAACAGTCGTCTTTGGGATGTCAGAAGTGGAACAGAATTGCAGGGAACGGGGGAGCTCTTCTTGGAAATATTTCAAAATTGAAGTTTAAAAAAGCAGTTTTGCTACAGAGATGAGGTTTTTTTGGGGGGGGGGAGAGAGGAACGTTAGAGGTTAGATAAACCACCCACAGTCCCCGGAAGAGACTTCAACGCTGACGTCTAAAATTGTCAATTTGTACAATTTTGTGTAAAATGTTGGGAAAGGGGGAGAAGCGAAGGTTCCCTGCCCACCAAATTATTTTAAAAAAGTAAGATAAGTTTAGATTCATTTTGGTAATGATAGGGTATTGGGGGCTCCTCTCAGAATTTTTTTCCGAAATTTTAGCCCCAATTAGGTGATGCTTGATGAAAATAGAGAAGAAAGGTATTTGGTGATCTCCTGCGGAAAACTTTCAAAATCAAGGGCTTTAAGGAACATTTTTAGACTATCATTGGTGACGTTGGGGGATTCAGTGACTCAATATTGAAGTGTTAAAAACTCAATTTTAGGCCCTGTTTGGTAACGATAGAGGAAAAGGGAGGAGATTCCTTTCGGAATTTTTTTCGAAACTGAAATCAATATTATGCTATCTATGGGAAGGAAGGGTTCGAGGGTTTTCTCATGATAGTATTTTCTAAAATACCTACCTGGTCTTTTCCAGCATGCCGGAAAAATAGAGGTTAGAAAAATAAAATAATAAAATACTACACAAAATATATGTTCATCTTAAAAATGAATATAAGTTCTATACATATCTTATAAGTATTAATAAACAGTTTAATTTTGTAAAAATATTTACTAACTATGTCATTTGTTAATTTAACAAGAAAAATGTTATTGAATAATGAATAATTTTATAAAAAGTAAATTAAATTCAGAAAACATTTCTGCCCCTAACTAGTGCTAAAGAATTTACAATAGCTATTCAATAAATAAAAATTAAACTTACCTCTCTAAAAGAAACCTAAAATGTATTTAAAATAATTATGAACAAATCACAGTAACAGTGATTGCTTCTGAATTGATTACATAAATTTTCATTCTAGTGGAAATTTTTATCTTCATCCATAGTGGGGCCATGTGAAGAAACATGCGACTTTTATCACGAGTTACATGACAAGTATTGCAAAACATGAATTACAGTTTTAAAATTTACAATTTTACAAATTTAAACTTAAGGCGATTTCGGTTTTTTTAGTGACTCATGCATTTGCTTTCGGAAGGCAAACTTTGATATAGTTGAACTAATAATGAAGACGTACATAGTTACGTGTTTGAAAAAGCCTTTCTTCACAGTCGTCGGAAGTCTCCGAGACCCTGTGTTACTTATACCCAGTGCCGGATCTAGGAATTTTCCGAAGTGGGGCAAAGCTTCAGAATGCCGCCCCCCCCCCCTAACACACAAATCCATCTTGCTTTAAATTTTTCTTTCAAGTTGCATTTTCGTAGTTTCAATAAACTGCGAAGTGTGATATAGTTAGATTGAAAATTTGTTTTATGCTAAAAATGTATTAATGAAAAACATTTGTTTGTGAAAACAGAGGGTATATATATATATATATATATATATATATATATATATATATATATATATATATATAATGTAACACAACTTGCAATTAAAAATCCTCTCCCTCTCCCCTTTTTTCCGAAAACGAGTTTAGTATTCAGATACAAATGCATTGCTTTTAATCTGTTAGTTTTCGCCACTACACTCTGCTGTAAAGGAACAGGCCTGAATCTTAACGTGCATTGAATAAGGAATACAATTAGTTTTTGAAAGGGAAATGTTAATATTTAAAGGGGTGCCTACAAGGGGTTCATGGCACAGCCCTGCAATGTTAAAATTTTTAGGGGAGGGTTTTCATCTTATTGTGGGGACTCATTTTTGAGGTTTGCTCCGTAGCAATTGAAGGGGTGAGCAAGGCCGTCGCTAGGTAAAAAAACTGAGGAGGGGATACGTATTTGGCAGTCCTTTAATTGTTTCAAACGCATGTTTCAATATGCAGAGAGAGAGAAGATTCAGCTTCTGGTTCAGCAGGGCTAGACTTCAGTACCAGTAATATGAATTTAATCGTAAGAATAATATTCAGTCAGAAAAAGAGGTCTTCGGGGGCCTACCTCCTGGCAATTATTCAAAATTAAAGCTTAAAACAGGCAGTTTCAGATATACACTGTATTAAATGAGAGAGGAGGTTCCCGATAATTTTTCGAATTGTAAGTTCCAAAATACAACAGTACATTTTATTTGATTAATTCCAGGAAAGGAGATTCCGGGAAAATTTTAAAATTGTAGTTCGAGAAATGCAGTTTTAGACGATGTATAGCAACGTTAAGGAAAAAAGAGTTTCGGAGGCTATCACTAGAAATTTTTTTGAAGTTGAAACCTGAAAAACTCGATTGTAGGCTCTCTTTGTTAAAAGTTGGTGCATCTTCAGTTTCTTGAAGTTAATGCTCCAAAAACATTATTTAAGCCAATCTTCGATGACATAAGGCAGAGTTTTCAAGAGGCTCGGGGGCTGAAATGTTTCGTAATTGGAGGATTGAAAACGAGATTAAAGACTTTTTTTTATGTTGTTGGAGAGAGAGAAGGAGGGAGGCGGTTCTCCCGAAACATTTTCTAGGTAGTATAAAAAGTAGTTTTAAAAGATTGTTGGTAATGTTAATGGAAAGAGAGGTTTGGAGTCCACCTCTGGCCAACTTTTGACATTGAAATTCCATTATTACAATCGTAGATGATCTCCAATAAAGCTATAGGGGGAGGGGGATCTCCCTCATAAGAGTTTCTGGATTGAAGCCTTAACAATTAAATTTTAGAAGATCTTCGGTGATATTAGGAGGAGGACAGGATCGGGGGACTTGTGGAAGTTTTTTTTAAATTGAAGTCCATAAGACGAAATTTATTTGATCTTGAATGCTGGAAATGGGATTACGATGGGAGCACTTTCCTGGAAGTATTTCGAAATTGCAGTCCTAAATCCTCATGTGTAGGCCATCTTTAATGACATTAGAACAAAGGATGGGGTTCAAGAATATTTCCCTAGAATTCTTTTAAAACCTAAGTTTCAAAAACTTACTTCCAGTCTATCTCTGGGAACGTAAAAAGAAGAGTTCCTCACTCTTTCCTCCCTTGGGCTACATCCCTATCTTCCTTTTTAATTTTAATTATTAATAAACATATTGTGGTAAAACCTTCCCCCAGTTTTCCTTTTCCAAAACCAATCGTCTGCTTGGATTTTCCATAGTAACATTTTCAATTTCCAGCCTATAATGTTTTTATTTGTTAGAAGTACAAGCGTGTGCGGCCTCAGAAAAAGACTTTTAATATTTTGAACATATGTGGTGCCTTGCTGCAATGCGTTAGGTCTTTTTTCGACCTCCTTTTATTTTCAATATGCCTCCTGCATCTCTTGATTAAGTTTTAATTACCTTGTGATTTTTACATTCAAACATTTATAACTTTACGGTGAGTATTGGGGTGCTCCACAAAAAACCAAATTCGATATTTCAAGTCGCACACCCTCTTATATTTTCTGTTTTACGTCTAAACAATTGCAAAAAAAATTTCATTATGATTTGAACAAACAGCAACCCGTGCCGACTTGCGTCTGAAAGTGTACGCCAGCACTTGTGTAATAGGCCTTTTTTTTTTTTAAGAAACTCGAAATTTCACGTAAATAAAACATTTTTTCTTACTGCCCCACATGTAGCTCAAAAACTTTCATCCAACTTTAAAAAAAAAATATTTAGATATAGAATTGATCTGCGGAAATTTATCTTTTTCCACAGAAAATTGACTTTTTCTATTGATCTTTAAAAATATACACATAAATTTGAACAAAATACCAAATCAAAAATTATTAGCGAACACATTTTCAAATAAACTTATGCAAATGAATAATGAAGAAATAATGTATTTAAGAATGAAAAATTTAACTTAAACTTGATCTTTCATTTTTTTTTAAAATATAGGAAACAAAATAAATGTTTTGAAGAAAATCATAATTTTTTTAGGCCTAGTACAGGATACCTAAATATTTTCAATTTGAATTTAAAAAAAAAAAATGTGATACACATGGGGCTATGGGGCAACGTTTTATCAGCATGAAATTTCGAATTTATAAAGCAAGTTATTTTTTTTCAATTCGGTAAATCAGACAAGTGTGATCGGTAATCAGGAGTTACACTTTCAGACTCAAGTCGGCACAGGTTACCTTTGTTCAAACTATATGAAACTTTTTTTACTTTCTACTATATCCAATATATAGAAGAAAGTATTGGATTCGTGAAAATTTTCGAATTTCGACGGATTTGAACGTTTTGAGGTGTGTTGAGTCCATTTCGACCATTTTTGGAAAATGTCTGTGTGTGTGTGTGTTTGTGTGTGTTTGTGTGAGTCTGTGTGTGCGTCACACCAGTTTTTTGTGGCCGCTCTACAGCAAAAACTACCGCATGAAATCGAACGAAATTTGTTACACATATGTGCCCCTATGTGAATTTGTCCTCATTGGTTTTAAACGCAAATTCCTCCAAGGGGGTGGATCAATGGGACATTTTTTGAGTTATGCGTGCCTGCTAGTTCTCAAGAAGCAACTGGTGGAATCAAACAAAATTTGGTCCATACGTTACCCTTAACAGGTACAAATTCAATTTTGGTGTCAATAGCTCAAACGGGAATGGAGCTATAGAACATTTTTTGTCGTCAATTGTGACTGCTGTATCTCAAGAAATAATGAACAAAATCAAAAATTCATCAACAAGTAGCCTTTAGAGGGTATACAAAATGATTCTATTTTGGCGTCAACAGCTGAAGGGGGGTGGCACAATTGAACGAACTTTTTTTTCCATTGTCAGTGCCACACCTCAAGAAGTAATGCAACATTCTGGATGTAATTTGGAATAAATGTGAATCCATATGTAAACAGGCGTTGGTTCAATTTTGGCGCCACTCGCTCCATGGGGGGGGGGGGGCTGATTTTTGAGTAATCATGATTGCTTATTGTCCTCACTTGACTGTCGTTGATGTCTGGTTCCTTTTTCAGCTTGGACCAGGGCCTCTGAAGCACCATCGCCCACCGTCCTCTGCAGGCGCAGCTCCTCTGGTCCTGAGCTATCCGCTTTTCTTGGTTGGAGGTGTCCATGTCCTACACACATATGCTCTCACACACATGACTTCACACACATACACTCACACACGCCTACATGCATACATACAGGTCTACGCACACACACAAGCCTACACACATATCCACACAACTATGCACACGTAACCACCCAGGAGGAGGGGCAGGGGGGGGGACAGGAGCCGTTTGTAGAAACAATAACTAAAATGAGTAGGTTTCTGTCGCAGTTTGTGATTGCTAAAAAAAACATTATTTGAGTTCAAAATTTCAGAATTCAAATTAATTTTTTTTTTTTTTTTTTTTTTTTTTTGTGAATAGAAATAGTTTTATAATTGCAACAATAAGAAAGATAAATTGTAATAGACTGTCGTCTGCGTAATTTGCGTGTTTTAAATTGTTGGAAAATTACCAGAAAATTGCGATGATTTAATCTTTTCAACTGTTGCCATCTTGTGTTTGTTAACAAATAAATGTTTGTAATAATTTTAAGCAAGGCTTTTAAAAAATTTTTCAAATTTCATTTTTTGCTTTGCTTTTGAAATAAATCAAGAATTAAGATGGTCCTCAAGTTTAAACGTGTGTAATTTTGTTTTTGTTTGGAATATTGCTTCCTTGTCAAGCATGGGGAGGGATTAGAAGTATACGAAAGATATAGAAGAAAGTTTTGTGATGGCCACAACATTCTTTTCTCCACACACACCCCACCACTTAGCTGTAAGCTGGGAGTTTACCCTTGAATGTGTGAACCTTGCTCGCCATGAGATACGGGCAGGCCACAACATACTCGTTTTACAATTGTTTTGATACAAAAGGAAAAAATATAGAAGAATCTACTTGAAAAATCTACTTTTTTTTTCACACCCTACTTACTGAGTATTCATCACAATATTTTGAATCTCTCTCTGTATTCTTATTTTCAATTTCAACCATATTTCAGATTTTCAGGACAATAATTTTCATTAAAAAAGTCACATATGTGAATATGTCGGCGGCCCCTATGAAACTATCATATTTATTTATATGAAGGACCATAAACCATGGGTTTGTAAAATCAGGGCTGCCAAGAGACAAGGTGTGCTCAATGTTAGTTTTGTCACTAGCCTTCTTACTGTTATGCTAATTTTATTCTATGCGCACTACTTCAACTCCGATACTAGTGGAAAAATCATCAAGCATTTCTATTTGCCAAAAATTATCGGGGGTTGCCGAGCGAAGCAAGCCCCTTAGTTTCATTAAATAGTAGTTAGTAATTACTAACTACCAGTAGTTAATTACTAGTTAGTAGCCATTGAGTGCAGCCCCCTAGTTTCATTAAATGAACACCTATTTTGAATTTAGTTAATCCAAATCAACACTTTCAAACTTACACAACCTAACGCATGGGCACCCATATGCAAAATTTTAAGAAGGGGGGGGGGGGGGGGGGGGGGGCTCAGAAATGTTCCCCATGGTTTAACAGTATATTTTCCCCATAGAAACCTATTTCGTTCCAGATTAGAGTTATTAAAATTTGACATTTTTAATAACTTATTCATTAATGACTGGAGAAGAAATGTTTTTACCTTTTTGCAAAGAAAAAAGTACTATAAGTAAGAAAGTTCTAGTTTCTAAGGGGGAGGCTTGAACCACCACTTGCCCCCCTAGATGTGCTCCCATAAACCTAAGTCATGGAAGTCGGCCTGTAATTTTAAATTTTCCGCGGGGAGATTTCGCATGGAAAAAAAATCATTTTTATTCTCTATGCGTGGTTACGGCTAGAAAGGCACGGGGCCGTCTTTTTATTGCAAAGTGATCAGCTAACTTGCTTTCTTTAAAGAGTTGGTTAATCAAGACGTCATAATAATTATCTACAAAACTATAACCAAATACACAAAAGCAGAAAAGAAAAACCTATAATTTATCCTGCATTCTATTGATTATGATTGATTAATGTATAGGGGAGCCTATAAAAACCTGCACAAAGACTCACGATTCCCCACAACGTACTTTGTTATTCAACCGATCATTTCATTTCAGAATAAATATGAGAGAATATTTTATTTATTCTTCTTGCACACTTTTATTTTGTAATTTCTTCGTATCCAGAGCAAAAGAGAAAGATACGATTATGTACACTTTTAGAAATGAATGCCAGCAAAAATATCTTCAATAGCGTTTTTCGCAGTTTTTACTTCCTACTGAGGAATAATAATAAAATTACAAAACAAAATTAGCATTTTTTTAAAAATTTGGACACAAAACTATCTCATTTTTTGCCGCAATATTAGCAGGCTCTGCCCCTCCCCCCTCCCCGTTTCTAAGCAAAGGGTGCTTCAGAAAATTAGTGAAGGAAAAACGTATGGTCTTCAGCATATATATATTTTACTTTACCTTGACTTCGTAAAATGTGCCCCCTAAAATATGCCCACATGGGAGCTAGCACAGTGCCAACACCAGAAGCTAGTTAATCAACGAGAAAGTAATCAATATTTAGTAGATTTTTATTTAATTTTAACAAGGACGAATATAGTACACGGGTTCCAGTTCAGTCCCATCAAAAGTGCTTACTTATCCCCTCTGCAATACCTGAAAACGCTTGTGCAGAGAGTCACTTGCTGTTGGCCGCCGTGTTTTTATTTTGCATTTCTTTTTTTTTTCCAGTTTCATATTTTCATTATTAATTAATTTCTTTGAGTATTTTCCCGACTTTCTTAAGATTAAGCCTCTTTTTCCAGCCGGAAGCACCACTCGAATTTGCCACCCCCCAACTCAAGTTGCCGCCCAGGGCAAGAACCCCGGCTTGCCCCCCCCCCCCATAGATCCGGCTCTGCTTACACCACTAAAAAGCAAAAAATAAATTACTTTTAAATTAAAAAAAAAGCCTTCAAAAAACACCTAGGAACTAAAAAGCAAAAAATAACTGATTACACTTACATACTATTTCCTACCCAAACCTAGAAATGAAATTTATTTTACAATTCCAGTACAAAAATCAACTAAATTAAACAGCGAATTATAAAATAAACACCGATTTTAATTACTATACCATGAATTATTTTAAATACCTAACTAATTATATACGATCTCTTAATTTTCAATAAACTTTTGAAGTTGGGGCCTCCTGTAAACTATCTAACATAACTGAGTGGGTTTAGTTATTAAGACTAATTTCGCATTTAGTTAAATTCGTGCTTAATTCAGGATTCGGTGGGTTGTCAGTTACGTTAGTTAGTAGTTTATAGGAGGCCCCAACTTCAAAAAGGTTATTAAAAAGTAAGAGATCATATATAATTAGTTAGGTATTTCAAATAATTCATGGGATAGTAATTAAAATCAGGGTTCATTTTAAAATTCGGTGTTTAGTTTAGTCGATTTTTATACTGGAATTGTAAAATAAATTTCATTTCTAGGTTTGGGTAGGAAATAGTATGTAAGTGTAATTAGTTATTTTTTACTTTTTAGTTCCTAGGTGTTTTTTTTAAGGCTTTTTTTTTTAATTATTATTTAGAAGTAATTTATTTTTACTTGAGTATGATGTTTGTTTTCAACACAAGGCCTTTTTTCTTCAGTCATAGATTTACAATTGGTCATTTGGGGGGGGGGGGTCTGCCCCCCCCCTGCTACGCCACTGCTTATAGGCTAATCTGAAAGTAGAACATCTTCAGAAAATCAAGAGGTGGTATCTTGTGTCTCTGCTTTCAGATCGAACAGAGAATCCTGACCTTGACCTTCCTTCATTTACATGTTTAAGTATGACTATGGTGCCGATCAGCTAGCGGGGGAGGAGGAAAATCGTAACGTAAACAAACATATTTCGATTCTAATTCAACTTTCATGATTCACCTTTCAAATCTCAAGTTCTGTTACTTTCCGGTTCTTTGCTTCTTATCAGGGAAACCTCGGCCTGAAGCGTGCATGCCTCGGCTCGATCTCGGTGGAACTCTGATGTGAACAAAGCTCTTTGTCTCCCCCCCCCCCCAAAAAAAGCTTTTAAACCAAAAACGAGACTCTTCCCCCCCCCCTTGAAAAATGAAAAACATCACCTAAAATTTTGAAGGCGCAGGCTGCACCACGATCCCTTTTGTGGGTATCCCTGATTAGCATTTTAATATTTTAAACTAGTTTACAAACCTGTAAAATCATCACAACATGGTCTTGTGCGTTTCTTCTTACGTCGTCTCCTCTGTTGTAACTCTTTCTTTTGAATGGGTTGAGGGGCCGTTCTTTGGACTTCAAGTATCACTTCCGAGTGATTGTTGTCCGAGTGATTGTTGTCAGCATTTTCCAATCCATTTTCACCAGCATCGTCTAATATATAATTTATAAATTAGAAAGTTTTCTTTTTGCTGTCTAAATATAAATACAGGGAAAAAATAACAATGCAAGAGAAATCATTTAATGCGGTAAACCCTAGTGCCGTGCGAGTGTGAAAATACATAATTAAAAACGTCTAGGGCTCGACCGATGACATTTTTTGTCTCTGGGTCAGTGTGCCGATCGTTTAAGTTTCAAAAGGCCGATTGTATGATTTTCTTTTTTTCATCGCCGGATGGTGAAAAATAGATTTAAATCATTAAAAGATTCGAACCGATTGGCAAAATGGTTGCACAATCATTCACGATTAATTTTGATGATTAGATTTTGTGATCAACTCACAAAACTAATCAAAACAATATCATCAAATGCTATTGTAAGAGGTAGAAGATGCAGAACCTTATTGATAGCAAAAAAATTAGAAAACATAACATTAATTACACAATAAGCTTACGTACTGGAAGCCATGATAATGCTACTCTAGAGTAGTAACAATGCAAAATAAAAGAAGTTGCAACACAAAGACATCACAAAAAACAGCGATGCTAGGGTCGGTGAAAAGAAAAAGTTAATGTCATAATTCGGATTATTCATTCCACATCAAATCAACAAAAAAAAAATTATCATCCTGGCCGTCTCAGATTCTCATGAAACTTTTAGAAATCATACTTTTTCTTTTTAAAGAATCTATCATTCATGATTGATGAGTAGTAATTAATTTTTGAAATTCGTTAAAAAGCTTTTTTTTTTTTTTAACTTGATGACACTGCTTTAGTATGTTATAACACTAAAGTTCTCTGAGAACTACAGAAATCTATAATGGGCTCATTTTGAAGGCAATTAATAGTACTTGAATATAAAATGTAAATTAAATATATTTCGGGGTAAAAAATCTTAAAATTTCAAATATAAAAAGTGTCCATTAAAATTTTAAAAACATTTTTTTTTCTAATGTACTTTGATGAATACACCCAAAACAATTCAGAGTGGTACCATAAATGAATGAGCAGTTACAGAAATAATAAGGGAAATATTTTGCAATGTTCGCAAAAAAATTTCTTTAAATGTTAAAACACAATTTTTAAGGGAGCTATAGAGTTTTATAATATATCATTTTGAAGAGAATTGGATGCACTTTATTTTGACATGAAACAAGAACAATAAAACATTATGAATATTTCAAATTTTTGACATCTTGAATTCAAATATAACTTTTCGCAAAGCAGCATCAGGAAGGACTAGCGACCCTTTATACTGAGAGATGCGACACAGTTGTACTGCGCGCTGATTGGTCACTGGTAAAAACCGTCCAACGCTCAAGTTCCCGTCCATAGGATTTGCATTGCGCGCAACACGCGCTTAAAGAAAAAAGGTGGATTCCTTTTAAAATACGGAAAACTATGCAATTTAATTTTTGGTTTTACATTCCTTGACGTGTTGGTTACCTATATCTTGCCTTCACTAAGGAGAAAATTTTCCCAGGAATTTGTGAAAAATTGTTTTGTTTTGCCAGGCTTACGTTCAAGGTTTTGTTTCTTGTAACCTAAGCGATATTTTCGACTTTGATGGCAAACCGATACATTTAGGATATACTTTAATGTGTTAACTTACTTTCTTTCGAAATTCATAGTGTTTTCTTTCCTGTAATATTAGTTTTAATGCTGGATTTTCCGATTCATGAAAGAAGCATGCTTTGGCGACATTCGGGATTTAAACACGCGCCAATCAGGTTACTGTACTCAATGTTAAAAAGTTTGTATTTACAAACAAACAAAGCTGGATAATTGAAGGATTCTCTTTTACGTGATTTATATAATAAAGTTGTTGCTTTAAAACCATTAGCAAGTGTACGTTTGACCTTTTTTTTTTAAATCTGATAGCGTGAACTTTTGAATCAATTGGCTTCTACATTCTAAAAACATTTTAGTTCTTTTTATTTCCTCCTGTTTTCGCAGGGTTTGCTGCTATATTAGTACATATAAATCCGACGTTTATTTTAAAATTATCATGATGTCTGATAATTTCAATATTTATTTTTGGAAACACGATGCTTGCAGTATCGTATATGAACATTACTTAGTTCCTCAGTTTTCGAGGCTATGTAGCATGGTGGATAAGGGACGCGCTTAGGGGTAGAGAGGGCGTCGGTTCGATTCCCGATGGAAGCAAAACGTTTTCGTCAGCGCATTTTAAACTTTTAGTATTATCACTGCCACAATTAGTTTTATCACCAATTAAAATCCAATAATAATTTTTTACTAAATAAAAATAAATTTATTAAAAAAAAAAAGATTTTTTTTTTTTTTAAGTAGAAATTTTTTGAAATGACTTGCACAAATAATGCGCTCAATTATTCTTTTACAGAATTTAATTTTAATTCAGCGAAGAAACGATTTTCGTTGTAATTCAGTTCGACGGGGTTTTTTTTTTTAAATAGAAATTTTTTTAAATGACTTGCACAAATAATGCACTCAATTATTCTTTTACAGAATGAAATTTTAATTGAGCGAAGAAACGATTTTCGTTGTAATTCAGTTCTACGGATTTCTTCCTCATACGATATTAAAAGCTAATGTGCTTGAATTCAAAATGCTCCAGTAAAAAAAAAAAAAAATAGTTGAAACTTAAGTAGTTGAAACTTAATTCATCACTGAAATTTATTTAAAATATCATATATTGATATTAATGAATTTTTAATATGTTAAATGTGTTTAATACGTGTATAAAAAGTTCTATGGTTGGGGTCGTAAACATAACCTCGCAACATTGTGAAGGCTACGCAGCGCTGCCGTGTTAGGTTTGCCTCAATATTATTATTAAATTTTTTTATAAACCTTTAACAAGATTTGATTTGCGTAGTGTTTAAAATATATTCATTCATTAGTCTGTATCAAAGCAAAATGTATGGCAAAAAAAATTCAAAATTCAGCTGTTTTAGATTTAACTACTCTCTTAACTAAATTTATTGAGCAGATTGCTTGTTTATTATAATTAAATGCCTTAGGTACTGGCTTTTCAAGTACTTTTCAATTTTTTAAGGAACGAATCATGCAATTTATTGGGAGTCGGGAGTAAGGGGCCCCAACAAAACGGGGGGGGGGGCTAAGCTATAGCTTGTTTAGCTTATAGGTAAATCCGGCCCAGCCGAAGATTTATTTCGAAGGACTAAAGAGCAATATTGTGAAATACCACTTGTCCCAAATATATCAATCCTTGAAAATAAATAAAAAACACGATATGATACATAAACGGCAAAATTAAGCGTGGAATATTCATTTTTGACCGCGTGAAACTGGCTGCTCTGCGCCAAACAAGCGATAACGCTCCAGGCGCGGATGCCCTCGCCAATTCGAGTTGGACGGTTTTTTCGACTCGGAAGTATGCGCAGAAACGCTATTTCAGCCTGTGTCGCATCTCTTAGTATAAAGGGTCGCTAATGTGTATGGGCCGGCTCCCTTCCTCTCCTTCGAAAAATATCTTCATCCAATAGCAATAGTAGAAGCAGTGGGGGGAATGTGTCTCGTCTCGCGTTGCTTATACAATGTTTCAGTGAGGCAAAGGGCAGAATTTTCGGAGCCCACCCCACGGGGAAAGGAAAAGTTCTCGCATTGCTTTCTCTCTCTCAATCTCTTTTGATTTAATCCATTTTTTCCTATTCTTAAATCTTAAATGGCTGTTACTATCAGGTATTGGGGTTTACAATATTTTGGGTTCCCACTCATTTCATTGCATGGGATACCTATTTTAATTTATTTATCTTTATGGAACTAAAAGCGCATTCTCGAAATTTCTGAATGGAGATTTTATTTTCGAAAAGGCGTTTGTCATTTTTTAAGTTTCAGTTTGAATTTAGGTTCAGTTGGTTTTCAGTGTCGGGATAGTATAATAGGAGTTAAGACTATTTTTTTGAATTAAAAGCTGTTCCTAAAATAGTCTTCATTGAGTGTGATTTTTTCAATTTTCTTTCAAGCTAGATATTTGGTTAAAGTAATAAGTCTTAATCGTGTTGGGCTTATTTTCATGCCTCTACTACGCTAGAGTATTCTAGCACTGAGCAAACCTAAATTATTACTCAATTAAAATTAAAAGTAATTTAATTTTCTTATAAAAATAACGTATTGGTAATTAAGTAAACTGCGTGTTTCTAGAAAAATTAGTTACCAGTTTCGTAATTTGATATAAACGAAGCATGTTAAAGTGAAAGTTAGTGCTGCTGCATGATCCCAGTCACAATTTAATTTTTGCTATCCTGCATGGGAAAAAGAGGGGGGGGGGGTCTCATTGCCCTATTATTTGGCATACTCACCTTAGTTCTCTTCATTTTATCTGTTTTCCTTTTTTTTGTGAAAACTTTATACAATTGTCAGAGGCAACCCGAACTAAAACTTTTAGGAGGAGAATGGTTAAGTTGTCAATTCACAAAATGAAACTCCGAACTTTACCAAATGATAAAAAATGAGCATGCACATACTTAAATATAATTAGAAGATACTCTAGGCCTAAACAGCTATATGGACTCCAAATTTGCCAAATAAAGAATATTTTGGGAGGCCACAATGACTTCCATCGGGGTGCCCCCGATAACAGCGGGCCCACCCGCCAAATTAAGCCACGAGCCATCAAGACAAGTATTTCTGTATTACAAGGAACATCTTTTTCAGTGCATAAAATGCGAGAATATAAATGTAAAAAAAATCGGATATTTGTCGGATGTCTTTAAATTCGTAAGCTCACATTTTGTGCATTGAAAAAAGCATTCCTTTTAATGCCAAAACACGTGTTTGCAGTGTTCCTGCACATTCGTGCTTTTGACGTTGTTTTATTTTTTAAGAAAAGGTATTTTTATACTTCTTATAAATAATTTTGGAAATAGCAAAAATCCATTTAATAATATAAACATTTCATATTTTCTGTACTTACCTTTTTTGTCCCCATTTTTAATAATTAAGTTTTATCAACTTTGGGGCTTTAAAATATAAGATTTACTCCATTGAAGCATAACAGACTTCATTATTCTCAAAATTTGAATTTTACTTGAAAGTTTGAATTGTAAATGATTGCGGTATTTTATATGCTTGCACTTTTTTATTAACTGTAAAATCCGGTTTGAACAATATTCAATTTTTTACAACTACTCGGTATTGGCCGAGTACCTCATCAAAATTTGGCCGAGTACCGAGTATTCGGCAAATTGTCCAAGTAAGCCGAAGTACCAAGTTCTCAGTATGTCTCTAATTTAAGCTATTTTTTTATACTTATTGACAAAAAATGAAAGACGTATGCAATAGGTTTCTGGCAAGGGGGACCGACCTGATAATAAATGCTTCAGCTATGGTGTATACGTCTGCCTTGCTACGCTTTCACTCATTCTCCGCTTTGTTCTTAATTTCGGGTTACTTATTAATTAGAAATTTTTTACTTACATTCAAGTTTTCATTTACATTTTTCACTATATAGTCAAGTAACATGCGTCTATCTTTCCATGCTTGTCTACTTGCACATTGCTCAATTTATTTTTAACTATACATTTGATATTTGAGTGTTATTATGTGAAATTCGTTTTTCTTTAGGTTACTTCTATGCATTAAGTTACTCACAGTCAACTGTAGTTTCAATTTCGTGCAAATAACGCAATAAATAAAAATAATCATAATAAAAGTAAAAAGAAAAAACCCGAACATATCAAATAAAACGAACAATGTTTCAACTGCCAAAATACGCAATAAAAGCTGCACATGAACAAAAGTGTGATTTTTTCCCCTCACATTAATATGAAAATTAAAGCACAGTAGGGACATCAAAGACTCAATTGGCATTAAACAAAAACAACGAAATAACGAAGCTGAAAATTAAGTATATATCTAAAGAATTAACTAGCAATTAAAGCACGTGTTTCACGTTAACAAGCCCAGCGATTTGGCGATATACGATGGTAAAGAAATCACATGACAACAGAAACCCTGTAGAAAAAAAAAACCCCGTAGCTCAATTAATATGAGCAAAAGCAGTTTAAAGACAAAATAAAGCTTAAAATTATAATAATAGCGGAAAAAAATTGAATGAGCGAAAGCATGGAAGAGGCAAACACGTAAACAAATCGCCGGTCGCCGGTAAAGCTGCAAGCATGTTCTCTTCACTTCAAGCCCGAAACTGATTAGTATGGAGCAAAAAAAAATATGAAAAAAAGTGGTTCATAAATCATTAAATTTAAAAAATCTACGAATTAAAAAAGAAAAAAAATGCAGCATTTTCGGACAAACTATCAGAATATGAACTATTGTTGTATTAATTTTCATTGTCGTAAATTGCTTAGATTTTGCTGGACTCTAGATTTTGCAGTAGGACAGGAAAGTTATTGCGCAATAAAAGTTAATTTCATTTATAGGTTGGTTCTTTTATGTCAATCGTATCTTGTTTTTATGGATAAAAATGTAGAAATATGTGTTCAATTAGTATAATTTTAATTCAAAAAGTAAAAATCAAAATTATGATATTAGTTATAAAAAAATAATTTAAATGAATACTTGATAAAGTAAATAAGTATTTGCAAAATTCTAGTTTCAATCTTCAAAAACATCAAAATTGCATTGTACTATCACAGATTATATACTTAAAACCTAAAGGACACCTATGTTCACAATAATTTCTTTAACATCGAAAAACTCCATTCGACATCAACATTTAATAAAAGAAAAAAAAGTAAAATTTCCCAAAGAGCTATTTTATGACTCAAAATTTAAATTTATATAACTTTGGATTTCTTCCTTTTTTTTTAGAATCTCAAAATTTCAGTCATTGTAAAAAAAAAAAAAAAAAAAAATAAACATTCTGTTTCACAGATTTTCTGGCGAAACGCCCTGGGGGGGTCTATCCCCCCCCCAGCGCAAAGGGGTGAAAACCCCTCATGTAAACTCCTGAGCATTAAGAGCCTGTTTCATATTTAGCAATGATCTGATGCAAACTGTGGATTAGTATTAAAAAAACTCCATGGGGGGACCCCCCCCCACCCCCCACATATGGGCGAAAATCCACCTATGCGAGTTCTTACTGTTCAAAGGATTTCTGTGTCGAATTTGTGAAAGATCCGACGAAAACAGATATTGTACAAAGAAGACATCTCAATGAGGGGTGAAGAAATTTAAGGGAGTTAGGGTCCTAAAACTTTCAGCTATTCAAGCTTAAAACAAAAAAAAAGAAAATTTATGTTGTTTGATAACAATAGAGGATAGAGGAAGGGGTTCTTTCCTGAAATTGTGTTCAAAACTGAAGTCAATTTCAGGCTATCTTTGAGAGGAAACGGTTTGAGGGATCGTCCCGAGGTAAAGCTGAAAACAAGATTTCAAGCTATATGGGAAGATTAGAGAAAGGGAATTCCCCCAGAAACAATTCTGACGCGATTTTAGATTTTCACTGGAGACATTATCAGGGGTGGGGGGATACGGGTTTGCTTCGTAAAATGTTAGAAACTGAATTATTTCAAGAAGCAGGCTATCTTTAGTTTTAGCTTTAGGTAAAGAGTGGTGGTTTTTGGAGCCTTTCCCCCGAATGTTGACAAGTTAGGCAAGTAGGTGGGTATCCTCCTTTGGAATTTTTTGGAAATTTTGAAATCGAGATGGTTGAAAAAAAGAAAAAAAAAAATATATATATATATATATATATATATATATAATTACAATATTAAAAATATAAAACGGCATGGTTGCAAAATTACTGTTCCCCATGTGCGGAATAATCCAATAGCATCTGAGCCGCAAAAAAATAAAAAACGACTTAAAAGCATAAATTTAGAATTCAATCAAATATTAGCCTTTATCAAATTTATTATTTTTAGAAAATTATACAAAACAAGGGGGTCATGTAACATGAAACACTATTTATTAACCAGCCGTTTTATGAGAAAAATTACGTACAGAATGAAATAAATGAAACACCAAAAAGTGATACTCACAGCTTACGGGGGATCCATAGGTTTAATGGGGATCTTGCGATCCCATACATTGAAATAAAATAATAATTAAAATACATTAATGATTAAAAAAAAATACCACGAGGAAGCGATGCTTCAACGTGGAGCGATTTCCGAGGTGGGATAAGGGGGGCGGAAACCCCCGGCAGACCGGTTCGGAGAGGGTGAGTAAGGTTGCCGGTCAGAATTTCGAGGAGCAGAGCGGAGCAGGGTTGCCATCGGAAAATCGGTTATCGCCAAAACAGCTCGCGGAGGAGTTGAGTAGGGTTGCCGGTGGGAATCTGGAGGAGCAGGGTTGCAACTGAAAAATTGTTTATCGCCAAAATTTGGCGGCGTCGCCAAGAGTCTATCGAATCGAAATATTCCCTAAAGTTGTTGCTTTAAAACCATTAGCAAGTGTACGTTTGACCTTTTTTTTTTAAATCTGATAGCGTGAACTTTTGAATCAATTGGCTTCTACATTCTAAAAACATTTTAGTTCTTTTTATTTCCTCCTGTTTTCGCAGGGTTTGCTGCTATATTAGTACATATAAATCCGACGTTTATTTTAAAATTATCATGATGTCTGATAATTTCAATATTTATTTTTGGAAACACGATGCTTGCAGTATCGTATATGAACATTACTTAGTTCCTCAGTTTTCGAGGCTATGTAGCATGGTGGATAAGGGACGCGCTTAGGGGTAGAGAGGGCGTCGGTTCGATTCCCGATGGAAGCAAAACGTTTTCGTCAGCGCATTTTAAACTTTTAGTATTATCACTGCCACAATTAGTTTTATCACCAATTAAAATCCAATAATAATTTTTTACTAAATAAAAATAAATTTATTAAAAAAAAAAAGATTTTTTTTTTTTTTAAGTAGAAATTTTTTGAAATGACTTGCACAAATAATGCGCTCAATTATTCTTTTACAGAATTTAATTTTAATTCAGCGAAGAAACGATTTTCGTTGTAATTCAGTTCGACGGGGTTTTTTTTTTTAAATAGAAATTTTTTTAAATGACTTGCACAAATAATGCACTCAATTATTCTTTTACAGAATGAAATTTTAATTGAGCGAAGAAACGATTTTCGTTGTAATTCAGTTCTACGGATTTCTTCCTCATACGATATTAAAAGCTAATGTGCTTGAATTCAAAATGCTCCAGTAAAAAAAAAAAAAAAATAGTTGAAACTTAAGTAGTTGAAACTTAATTCATCACTGAAATTTATTTAAAATATCATATATTGATATTAATGAATTTTTAATATGTTAAATGTGTTTAATACGTGTATAAAAAGTTCTATGGTTGGGGTCGTAAACATAACCTCGCAACATTGTGAAGGCTACGCAGCGCTGCCGTGTTAGGTTTGCCTCAATATTATTATTAAATTTTTTTATAAACCTTTAACAAGATTTGATTTGCGTAGTGTTTAAAATATATTCATTCATTAGTCTGTATCAAAGCAAAATGTATGGCAAAAAAAATTCAAAATTCAGCTGTTTTAGATTTAACTACTCTCTTAACTAAATTTATTGAGCAGATTGCTTGTTTATTATAATTAAATGCCTTAGGTACTGGCTTTTCAAGTACTTTTCAATTTTTTAAGGAACGAATCATGCAATTTATTGGGAGTCGGGAGTAAGGGGCCCCAACAAAACGGGGGGGGGGGGGGGCTAAGCTATAGCTTGTTTAGCTTATAGGTAAATCCGGCCCAGCCGAAGATTTATTTCGAAGGACTAAAGAGCAATATTGTGAAATACCACTTGTCCCAAATATATCAATCCTTGAAAATAAATAAAAAACACGATATGATACATAAACGGCAAAATTAAGCGTGGAATATTCATTTTTGACCGCGTGAAACTGGCTGCTCTGCGCCAAACAAGCGATAACGCTCCAGGCGCGGATGCCCTCGCCAATTCGAGTTGGACGGTTTTTTCGACTCGGAAGTATGCGCAGAAACGCTATTTCAGCCTGTGTCGCATCTCTTAGTATAAAGGGTCGCTAGGAAGGACCGGTGACTGGTTCCGGAGCCTCCGCGATCTTTCTCTTTGTATTGGACGAGAAACCAAAACTGGCGATGGTTGCTTTTCGCCGAACATAATGTTTACATTCTGTCTCGTATCGTTTTCTCAAGCGCTTGCGTTTTTTGCGTTTACGTTTAACTAAATCTTATTTGTATTTAATCATGATCGATGTACAGTAAAGCACCGTTTATACGTTTTTGAAGGGACTGCATGAAAAAAAAACGAGTAAATGAAAAAAAAATGTAATAGGTATGCTTTAATATGTATTGGACTCTGCAGAGATCAATTTAAATAGCATATAAATGTTTAAAACGCATAAAAGGGAAATGCATAAACGGTGCTTAACTATTTATTTTTTTCTTTAGAGTTTAAACTGCTTTTTTTCGATAAAAATTCCTATTAAGAGGTTATCTTAAGAGCACTTACACATCGTTCTTACTTATAAAAAAAAAATTTTTCAACTCTTCCTGAGAAAAAAAAATACTGTGAAGGGAATTAACAAAAATAGTTTTAGTTTAATATAAAACTGCCAGAGTTACATAAGCCATCTGATGTTTTCAATATCAGTGTTTACCAAGAAGCTTTACGAATAGGTGCAATTGAACTTAGCTTCGCAAGAAATTTTTTTTTTCTTTTTTTTTGGGGGGGGGGGGAGGGGGGGGGCATTTTTTCCTCCTTTCTTTCTATTTTATGGGTTAGATCTTGATTTCGTCTCTTCTAAACTGAGAATGATTAAAACTTAACTGCTAGTAACCATAGCTTGATTTGAAGATTGTTGCTAAGATGTACTAATGTTATCTAACTTCCTTTTTTGACCTTCACTTAATTTAGCGTTACTATTTTTCAGGTTGAATAATTGTTCAAAAATGTGCAAATGAAAACATATATAAATTTTTTACTGCTAATGAAAACATATATAAATTTTTTACTATGTTCTTAATTTGTTCTGTTGCATGTTTCACATATTCCTGTATTTTCTAAATTAGAAATTTTATCCAATATATTTCTTTTTTCAAAACTATTCTTTTATTTTCTGAGTGGAATTTTTTTTATCGCTTGATAAAATAAATTTAAGAGTTTTAAAATTTAACACATACATTTTCACAATATCTGAACCTGGATAAGTCAATTTCCCTCTATCTATATCAAGCAAATATTCTTTTGTCATAGATTTTGTTTTTTCAAATGACAACTCTTTTGGCCCTGCCAAATAGGTCGAGACAATCACTGCACTGTAAATGAGGTTTAAATTTATGAACAGTGTATCCAGAAAGGTAAATATAGAGAGGTATTAAATGTTCAGTCCCATTTTACAAAATTTAACACCTTTTATCTAAACTTCAATCATATCTATTGGTGTTTCGTTTTCAGAAAACTCACATAAAAATTCTTTCAAATGAAAATCGCCATATTCTTTCGAATGCATTTTCAGTAAGCTGTTTATTCTCATTTTATTTTCAGCTTGCAAAACTTGTTCTACGGAAAGACTGTAGTTTCCGCCACATAACTGGCGATGTTGACCAAAACCACCTTCCAAACGGTCAACTTGGTACTTTCCCGTTATAACATAACTATCAGAGAATAATACCAGTAAGGGCTGTCGATTAGGGGGGGGGCAACCCCGCCCCTCCGCTTTTTATGATTCATTTATCTATTTTTTTCCAATTTAGGAACCAAAACTAAAACTTATATTTAAAAAAAGCAGAATCGCAAGACGTTCAGATCATAATTATTTGTTTTACTTTGTATGTCTGTTTACGAAACATTATTTAGCACAAGCAGCAAGTTTTAAGTTCACATATTCATTGTTTAGATATTGGTAAATCAATTGTTTAGCTAAAACAAGCCATACTTGCTTAATGAAATTATTACCAAGTGTTTATGACATCTCAAAATACTTGAGTAAATAATGTAAGTCATTCATGTCTACGTGTTTCTTTGGGGAAAGTTATTGTGTACGTAACTCATCAAAATCTTAAGCAAAACGCGAGTTAAGTTTTTAAATTTGCATCAATTATCACTCATATGCTCTAAAAACCAGCCTTAGCAAAATTATGTACAACCCAAATTCAAAATAATAGAATACTTCCTACTTTTTGGAAAAAAGTTTACTCTTACCAAATATAAGTGCAAATTAGGTATTTAAATGAACGTGCCACCATTCTTGGACCTTAAAGTAAGCATTTCATTTCAAATATACTCAATTAAAAATAATCTTTGGATAATCCAAAAGTTTATAGTGAAGAAGATTTACATTGAGCCAAAAAATTAAAATATTCAAGCTGAAGGGGGGAAAACACTTTTAAAAGCAACAATATCAATACTAGTATGCGTCATTTTTTATGGATTCAACGCTTTAATCCTTTCTCACACGGATTCTACCACCTGTTTACATTAAACGTTTATGACAGTTTCCATACCCTCTTCAATGCGGCAACGAGCTCAATTTGGTGGCGGGCACCAGGTCTTGAACCGCTTTCTTTAGATTTCACGGTACCACAAATTCTTGATCGTATTGAAATTGGTATGGTAGAGTTGCATGACCAGTTTAATACCGAAATTCCTCTTTCAGTTTAAAATCTATGAGTCGATTTAGAGATGTGACACGCAGTAGAATCTTGCTGAAAGATTAAATGTGTCACTAAATGTGTAACTACTGTGCCTCAGATGAAGTAGCATGCAGTGTTATTGATAAACAGCGGAAGTCACGCATTGTTTTATTTTAAGATAATATATAACTTCCCAATTCCAGTAGCCCTCATGCACCCACAAACCAAGCAAACCAAGAAGAGGTGTCAAAGTGGAGAGAACATCTTACACAAGATTTCTCATACGCTGTACTTTTGAAATGTCAAACCCAAACACCTTTTTTTTGTTCACGGATATTTCAAAAAAAAAAAAAAAAAATCATCACGAATATAATACTTTTCCAACCTTGTTGCCCCTGTTTGAGCTTCTCTTTGCTCCAGGAGAGTCGTGCATGTTTCTGCTTCATGTTTATCTTTGGTCTTACTTCGTAGATCCGCAATTAAAACTGCAGTTTATGCAACCGGCGAAGTGTAGTTGACGTGGATAAGATAACTATACACTGTGTTCAACACTTATGGACGTAAGAAGCATTTTTCAACGATTATTTTGGACAATTCACTTTAATTTCGGTTCATCTCTGCCAAGTTTTACTATTTTTCTACCTCGTTTACTTCGGTTACTTTTTAGTTGGTCAGTCCTTCTATATTCCTTTAAAATCTTACATACCATAGATTGTAAAACGTTCATTTGAATTGAGTTGGACAGTTTTTTTTCCTAACTTTAAGAAATGGTACATTATGTAACTTCATTTTTTTCCAATTTATCACATTGGCTACAAATTTTGAGCAATAAAAGGCTTTTAAAAGAGCGTAAAATTATCTGGGCGCCAAGCTCTATACTCGTGACAAACTATAGGGCAACAGGTATGCAATTATTTTCACTACTGTTTAAAATTCACATTGAATGAATAGATTATTCTAATTTTTTGACGCACATAAAAGAATCTATGTCTTTCTCCGATGTGTTAATGATCCATAAATTGTTAAAATAATGTCTGAAAAGTTCAAGAAATACACCGTCAGCTCAGTCATTCCAGCCGAGTTTAAATTGATTTACCCATTCATGAATAACGAGTTTTAGTCTTTTTAATTTGCATGCGTTCATTTTTCCAGACTAAGGGACAAGTTTTGTTCAAACAGTTCGGATATTCTATTATTTTGAATTTGGGTTGTACTTTTTTTTTTCTCTTTTTTTTTCTTTATTTTTATTTTTATTTTTTTTTTTTTTTGCTGCTGCTAAAAATCCTATGACTTTTGGTTGTCGTTTTATTTTTGCCCCCCCCCCCCTCCCGCACACACACTTTTCAGTTCCAATCGCCACCTCTGATGTCAGTTGAAGAATTATTATTTTCTGATAGTTTTTGCGGTATGTTCAAATGAAAAAAACGTTTCCGATGTCCGTTTCCTACGTTTCATTTTCTGTCCTGCAATCGTAAGCTTTTTTTATTCACTGGCCCATTCTATACATTTTTCCAAAAAAAAAAAAAAAAAAATCAATCTCTCATCTGAACCAAGCTTAAAAGGTTTACTATTATCACCTAATTGATCATAGCCCTTGTGAAGATTAAGTCGTTTAACTTTTTCAAACCTTGTTCAATGGGCACCTATCGCGTCAAAAAAAAATAGTAATAATAATAATAATAAATAATAATAAAATAAATAAATAAATAAAAATAAAATGAATAAACAAACCTATAACCAACTACAGTTTGACGCTCAATATTGCTTTGGTGTAATGATTTTACCAGGCCCGGATCTATAAATTTTGGGCCTCTTGCAACAAAATCTGTAGGGTTATCAGTAGGGATATGCGCTGCTGGTCCCCTAGGCCAGCAGTGCATATTTGCAAAGTTAATAAGCATTAGTGCTTATTTTTTACAATTTTTTTTTTCCAATTTCTGTGGCCATTGGACCCGTTAAAGACGTGCCCCCCCCCCCCCCCTCACCATCACATACACTTCGGAGTCTGCGGGTACGCAGATTCAGGTCTAGAACATCAATATCCTGAAATTTAATTCTGTATTCGTAATCCAGAGGAAAAATGATTTAAAATAAAAATTTACTTCTTGAAATGTCGAAACACTCCGCTTAAAGCTGACCCAAAGGGTGAAGAAACAAAGTTTTCCCCATTACTTAACTCAGCCAGACCCACTCATTAAATGGAAAGATCGCGGAGGCCCCGATTGAGCCCCTGTCCAAAAATCAAAGAACGAGAACGTCATTCTAAGAAAGGTCAAATGGAAACAATAAGCAATTCGGGATTGCTAAAAAAAAAAAATCACGACATTTAGAATTTTAACTTCAAAAATTTTTGAGATAGATTTTTAATATATATCAATGAATGTAGTTGAATGTAACGATTTTTAATATATATCAATGAATATTCATCCAAATATTTACAGAGTGGGGCCATGAAGGGATACGTTGAACATTTTCGAATGTATTCATTAAAACACATTAAAAATCGTACATTTTTTTCAAATATTTAAAAGACAGTACTCTTAAAAACTGTTGAAATTTTAAATTTAAAAATTTTGGAGAGTACATTTTTTTTCGAAAACTATTCAAAATACATATAAAGTTTAAAGCTCATATAATTTTCTTTAAAATGAGATATTATACAACTCCGTAGCTTCCATAGAACTTGAGTAATAACATTTTAAAGCATAACCGGAAAGTTAAAAAATTAACTACTCATCAACTATGAATGATAAGTGTCTTGAATAAATATCTAATTTTAAGATGTCAAAGAGGGTCACTGCGACATCCCCTCCTCAGGATTTTTTTTTTTTCTTATCAGGAAAATTTTGGCTGATGATTTGGAAAATTTGAAGACAGAAAGTACGGCATTATTGCGATTTTTTAAATCCTTTTTGTTTTTATATTATGCTTTGTGTCTCTCCTAGTGAAGTAAAATACCCGGGTATTTATTTTTAGGGGTAAATACCCAGGGTATATACCAGGGTAAATACCCAAAATGGGTATTTACCCGGGTATTTATTTCAAAAATTTATATTCAACTAAAATACTTTTCTGTATGTATTCCACTATGTATATATAACCAACCATATACAAAATAATAAATTTTTGCCAAAAAAATGTATTTTGATCACGTATTTAAAGTATTATTGTGTGAAAAAAACTTAGCAATCTAATATGATATTTAACATTAAATGTGTTGGATATGCCTACTCAATGTTGATAGTCAAATTTCAGATATAAAAAGTCATTCTACAAAAAGTAAAAAGCTTAACTTGTTACAAAAAAAAAGCAAACATCCCATTTAAGTTTTAGAATAGTTCATTCTAAATTCTGACAGTTTTTTTTTTTTTTTTAGTGATAAGATTTTATCAAGCCTTTGATTAAAAAAATTATAATACATAAATTTTTATATTTTAATCTCTCATTTTACGATTTATGTTTTAAAAAGAAAATCCTTACCTTTTGATACCACCCAAAAATTTTCTGCAAAATGCGCAATTACTAGGGGTTTACCCTGCCTTCGGATGAATACTCAAAAAAATATTTACCTTCCCACCCTACATCACTAATTGTGTGTATTAAAAATAGTTTGAATAAATCTTCATCATGAAGTACCGGGGAGCAAAATGCAAATGAGCAAGGCAACAGAAAACAATATCTTGATTTTTTTTTTGCTTACTAATGCGAAAACTGTTTCTATATTTGCCACGTTATCACATAAACAGCAATAAAATTCATAAATAACATCATAGTCTTAATAATTTCTTTGTTTATTCTTCCAAACATCCCTCATGCTTTTTTTTTTTTTTTTTCATTTTGTATATGACTAACCTAGATTGATTTTGAAATTCTGAAGTTCATCATAAAATTGTTTAAATACTTCTCTAATTATGACATTGAAAAGAAAGATTCTTTGTTTCACAACATGTTTCTTTCATATTTTCATCAAGTCTTTAAATAAAAAATATTATAAACTGTGTAATACATATGTATGTGTCAGTTTTACCAATTATTTTACATTTAGATTTAAAAAAAAAACCCTTTCACTTTTTGCATTTTTTTGTAAAATACCCAGTTTTTGGGTATTTACCCAGGCCTTAGGTAAATACCCGGGTAAATACCCAAAAAATATTTACCTACCCGCTGGGTATTTACCCGACCCACATCACTAGTCTCTCCCCAATACTAAAAAGGTGAACGTTAGGGAAGAGGGGGAATGTTCATTTTCGACACTCGCGCCCTTGAACTGCGGAGCGCTTAATTTCGGGGTTATAAAGAACACATTTCTCAATTCGAAAAGATGTGCGCTTATAAATGACCAAAGCCTCCGACAGAACTGCTCTCGGTTCCCCTCCCACTTTTTGTGGGGGGGGGGGAGAGATAACCAATGCCGGATCTTTGATTTTTTCCCGAGTGGGACAAAGACATAAAACTGCTGCCCTTCCCATTTTCCTCAAGTTTCTATGTCAAGTTTTGATTTTTTAAGAAAGGGAAGAAATAGCGTGTATTTATAAAACGAAAAAAGTGTAATTCTTTACGCACTATTTTTGCTATGAAGGAAATAAAGATAACAAAGTTATGTCCATAAAGCAATTTTAAGTTATCTCGTGGCACCAGAGGATGTACAATATTTTCGAACTTGAAACTGAAAAAAGCGTTTTAATCGATCTTTGATGGTGTTAGCGATGGTGATAGTGTAGGGGGTTCGGCACCCTATGAGGAAGTAAAAAAAAAAAAAATCGCATTTTTTGGTAAAGTTAGGAGTAAATAAAGGTTAGGATTCATCATTCTTCCGATTGTTTTCTTTAAAATTTTAAATTTATTTCAGGTAAATAGTGCCAGAGGACCTGGGGCTTTGTGAAATTTTAAAGACATATTTCCCAATTATATCCACGCACATTAGTTTTACTTTGAAACTTAATGTTTTGCTATTAGGGGTTTACCTATAGTAAAATTATTACAACGATTTTATTTCTTGCAAATGTAATATTCATTTGTTTACAAAACGGAGTCAAGAGAAAAACGGAAGTATATTAGGAAAATCCAAACAAATCTCAGTTTAACTAGAAACTTGGAGTTGAGATTTGTAAGGAGAATTTCTTTCCGGGACCAAAAAGGGAAGAGCGAAGAATTTCTTATAAATAAAATCGAAAAACCAGTTTTCTAAGAATTTCCGCAATTTCTCCAACAGCTACAGTGTACGTACGTCACTTTCAATCAATATTACTTCTTACTCATGATTCGCTCCAGCAAATCTTCTCTTCGAACGAAATTCGAATCATTTATCTAATCGGGATGCAAAACACTCCCCCCATTCCCAAAGAAAGAACTATCCATACCACTAAAGAGATGTCCATAAGTGATGTCACGCTTTTTCCAACATTTTTGACCCCTCCTTTTTTTTTGTCGTCACAAAGTGCCGTCACACTTCAAAATGCACGCGCGCGCTACGAGAAGTACGAGTATTGACACTACTGTAGTAGTTACAATTTTAGTAGTTTGTAGTGTAACGCTAGTAGTGCACTATTTAAAAAAAATAGAGTAGATAGTAGTTCAATGCAAAAAATAGCAGTTCGTAGCGATTTCTGGAAATTACTTGAAAATAAAGTTAAAAAAAAAGGACAAGGATTAAACTAATCTGACCGGTGCAAATCTTACTCGAGTACATCAGCGGATGAAATGAGAAGTAACTCATAAAAATACGAGTGGACCTTAGACATATCATTTTGACGCCACATCTGTTTGACGGCATTAGTTTGTTCGGCATCGTAATTTTCATATTTTGCCAATATTCGCTACGAATAGAGTGTGGCTTAGAACGGCAATATACTTTAGTAACACGTTAGTGTTTTCTGGCAGCCGAGAATGAACGTTTCAGATTTCAATAGGATTATTGTTCTAATATTCACCAAATATGGAAACAACTGTAAATGTTATAGAAGAGGATGATATTGAACTACCCTGGTCAGCTTACGAGAAATATTACACTGTTATAGAAAAGTTTTATACAAACCTCCCAATGGCGGACACCGCCAAGACCAAAGTTTCTGTCCGTTAACGGGGAGTGTCCGCTATTGGGGAATCTGAATTTACAATGGCATTTTACTTTGTATTTTAAACCTACACATACAGTGCACAGTTCTAAATCAAATTAATAAGTATTGCTTTTATAAGTGAACTTAACTAATTAGTAAATAATCCGCTGAATCTTTCGGGAAAATAAAATAGGAAGGCATTTGTAAATTGTTTCCTCTAGCTGAACAAAACCAATCAAGCACAATGGAATCAATGCCGCTGATTTTCACCCCCTTTTCTGTTTTACATCGTAATAAAATGTAGCGCAATCGGCTACTTTTCACTTAACCAGGCATAAATAGAGCGTCGTTAAACAGAGAGCCAACTGTATTTTTCTCTATCTCATGCAAACTCATAAAGAAGGTACTGTGTAAAAGAAGAAAGATTTTTTTCCTTCTGTTTTTTGCTGAAATTTCGTGCATGAAATGAAAACATAACTTTCATAAGCTTCGACTAAAAAGTTCGGCTTGAATGGCTCCTGTTTTCGGAGAAAAGGGGATGTTAACCCTCTTATCGGCACTGGTTAACCCCTGAACATCGTAAAGGAGTAGAAAAAATGCTTGCCACAAAAGCAGTGCTGAGAAAAAGCTTACTAGACACAGAAAAATAAAACGAAAGTCGGCTGATTTACTGTCCGCTAACGAGGAGTGAAATACATTATACGTCTATCTCGAGGGCCTGGGGATTCAGAACCTGTCCGCTAACGGGGAGTGTTCGTTAAAGGAGGTTTGACTGTACTAGAAATTTTTCGTTTCATGCAAACTTTGCCCGTTAAGCAAAAAGTTTTTAGTATGAATGTTATCCGCATGTACTTTAAAATTGCACATTGAAGTAGGTTAAGCATTTTTTTTTGGATAGTTTATTTATTAATATTTAATAATGAATGCTAGTACCGTTTAGGATATTTTTCGTATTTTTACTGCTTTTTTAGTAATTGAGTGTTGATATATTAGCATAATGAAAGGCAATTGTAAAATATTTGTAAGTTTTTGAGCTTATTTGGTAAGATTGAAAAAACGTAATTGCGTTGGAAAGGGGATGGTATCCAGGTCTGAACCCCTAACTTGAAGCTTAAAATTAATTAAAGCAATCTTTGGAATATCATCTCGTCTCTGAACTTGGACTGTTCCATCTTCAAGCAAATGCTGGAAGACTCAAGAGACGGAGACACAAAACGAATCGATTTTTAAAATTACGATTCAGCGGAGAAAGATAAAATTCTCTACAAATCAAAAAGCATCCCATCCATTTCCACAAAATCTTTTCAAGAGACGGGAAAGAAAAAAAGAAACCATGAAACCGTGAGTCACGGCATTTCACAAGCTGTTTTTGCAGCTGGTTGAACTCGGCCCGGATTGCGAGTGTCATAATAGAGTAATACATTGGGTGGAGTGTCTTGAGAAGTTCAGTCAGGGATTCGACCGGCACATATCTTTTCTTCGTGTCGAATAGAAAAGGACATGGAATAAGAGGATTTCTGAAAAGTAATTTTAGAAAACTGCATTTGTAAAAAATCTACATCATCCTGTGACATTACAAGTGGCAAAGCCTCTTAATATTTCCAAATATTTATTAATCTTAGAATAATATTTATACTTAGGAGATTGGGCTTACGTTTTTTCCAATGCGTGAAAATACACCTTGAAATTTGTTAGAGGAGTGAAATTTATTTTGGAGGGGTGAAATATACGGCAACATTGAAGACCATAACAGGAAACAGTAAAAACCATAAGAGTGACGGATTGCATTAAAAAAAATAATAAATAAATGATTTTAAAAAAAAACTGATGAAACTTGAGAATGCAGGCAAGGAAATGTAAATTGTTTTGATGTTTAACATTTCAAATGTTTGACATTATGTATTAAAAAAAAAATAAAACATTCAAATGCAATAGTGAAAAAAAAAAAAAAAAAAAAAAAAAACTATTTTCTAAGATGTTAAATTTTTATTTGAAACACAAAGTGTGAAATTACACTTACTGACTAAATCTTTGAGGCGTATTTCCGATTTTCAAATCGGTGAACTATACTTGTAGAGCTGTTTAAAATATCATTTGCAGAAGATGCCGGAGATTTTTTTTTCAAGGCGTTAAATCAGTTCTTAACGTTTTTTTTTTGGAGGAATGAAAACACTAAAAAGCACAACATTAATGATAAATTCCAGAAAAAACTTTTCTAAGGATGAAATGGAACTTAAAAAAATAAAACATTCAAACGTAAAATTTTTAAAAATTCCCCCAATTGCCTTTTTTCTTTATTTTCTACAATGTTAAATGTTTTATTTAAATAAAAAAAATTTTAAACGTTAAAAAATAAAACATCACATCTATTTGTTCCTTGCCATCTTCCGAGCAATGAAAGAAGAGCTATAGGTTCTATTTTCACTTTTGACGCTTAGGAAAAAAAAAAAACAAAACAAAGTATTCAAATGAAATATTTTCAAAATCCAAGTATATTTTCCCTGTAATAACGCAGTTAACTTTAGGTTTCATAAATTTTAAACATAAATACGTAGTTAATTTCGGTGACTTTCAAGTAATATTTTTTAGGACAGTGGTTGGAAAAACTGCATTTTTTTTTAATGTAGCGACTACACACTACTTTTGAAATGTAGTTGATACTTCGTTACATTAAAAAAAATAAATGAATAAAAAACATACACACAGCCTTTTGAAGACTGAACAAAAAAAATTCGAAAAGTTGCTCAGATGCTCAAATTAATAAATTAGCTCATTTGAACATGGAATATTACTTAGAAATATCGTTTCATTCTTTTCTTTAACCATTTTTACGAATATTCGCTGAAGGAAGACTAAAAAGTTGAAAGACTCAAATTTATACAATTTGAAAAATGTAAATAGAAGCCGTCACATAATTTGATTTAAATTTTACATCGGCATATATGTACATGGAATTGATTAGATGAAGAAAACATCTTTTAAACAGAGGAGAAAAACTTTAATTTTCTACATAGGAATTAATTGCACAGTAACTTATATTTTGTAGGATCTAATTAGTTAATTTTGAATTTCAAGCCGTTGGTTCTTGATCTGGACATTATCCTCTTTCTTACGCAAGTGATAAAAATGTGGGAGTGTGTTTTTAACTTAATTAAAAGTAACTTCTAGAAATTGCAACAAACTGCTTTTTTTTTTTTTTTTGTATCGAACAACTCGCTACTCGAGTGTGCTACACTACAATCTACTAAAAAATGTAGCTACTACAGCCGTGTCGCTAATTGTAGCGCGCTACTTCTGACCATTGGTTTAGGGTCAGTTGGAGTGAAAAAAACATGGGATTAATGGAAAACTATCACCACACTTGTATTAGTTTTTGAAACAAAACTTTGAAACATTGAACTTCTATTTCCCTCATGTGAAAATAAATGGAGTGTTTTCATGCATCTCTTAGTCTCTGGGGTAAAAGGAAACATGATTTCATTCGCTAACAATGTCACTAAGTCAAAATTTTCATACCCAGTTACTCTTAGAGATTAGTCTTGGACACAAGTCACAAAACATGTCGAAAGTTGAAACATTGATATTCAATTTCCTTTTCCCCAATTGACCTGCTTACAAAATTAATGAAAATAATAATAATTCCAAGGAAAACAACTCGGTGAAACAAGATTCCGGTTAAAAGAGTTTCGGATAATCGAGGTTTTACTGTATCCGATTTTGAAAAAAGATCTTCTCTCTCACACATTCTGCAAACCTCATAAGATTACTACATCTTCTAGTGCAACCACTCGTATCCATCCGATGAGTTTCATGCCATCATAGCAACAAAGGGGCCTTCCAGGGATTAAGGAAAGAGTTTCCTGACTTTCTTTGTGAATGACTTCACATTGTTCACTTCCGAAGTTTTTTTTTTTTTTTTTCTGCCATAAGAGACTATCTTTATATCACAGCCGTCGTTGAAAAATACTAATTATGGTTACAATTATGCTATTTGGATTCCTATTTCTGACGAGAATGGACCTAATTCGAATGAGTTGACACGCTGGGTATTTTTAAAACTACAGTCGGACCTCCATATATCGAAGTAGCAAATTTCCGGGAAAAAATTCGATATATAGAAATTTCGATACATAGAAATAATTTTATTTTATCTTAAAAATTTCCTAAAATATTAAAATTAAAGCTAATTTTCGTGTATGAAATCCAATTTTTATTTATACGACCACTGAATTAAATGAAAGTAAATAATTAAAAAAATAACATAAATTACATTTTTGCGCCTTCATACATTTTCATTCTTCGGCAATTCAACTTGATCCGCAACGTTAGGAGATTTTCGTTTTGACAATGTAATCGAGAGAAAAGTAAAAAAATCAATCTACTTTACTTAAATGATTTTTACTGCAGCTGAAAGGACTAGGAATGATAATCAACAGACAAAAGGGTATAACTTGAAACTGATTTTACAATGTTACTGGTTTAAGATTTGAAATAAACTTGGGAGAATTTAGGAACTCCAGAATAAAACAACGACCTATCTACACACACCTCAACCCCAGATTCCTTATGAGTTTCGTAGCAACCTTTAGTGAACGTAATTTTCTCCCCTAACCTCCATGTTTCATGAGACAAACAGTCCAAAGTGGAAAAAAAAAAAAAAAAAAAAAAAAAAAAAAATCTACGAATGTCTCGAAAAAAAATTCGATACATAGAAACAATTTTTCTACGTAATGAACATAGAAATTTGCTAGGATTTCGATGTATGGAAAATTTCGATATGTGGAAGTTCGATATATGGAGGTTCAACTGTATATTTCTTAAAAGCACTTGTGTAAAAATTCTGGATAAAAGGAAGCTTCGCAGAAAAACACAAATTTCTTTTATTTCTTCCCAAAATCGTTTTTTGATACTTCTGCATTGAATGTCTTTGCTCCTAGATTTAACGATATCCTTGATTTAACGATACCTTTCACCAGTCCATTGACAATCGTTAAATCGAGGTCATACTGCAATAAGTAATAACTTTTCTTCAGAAAACAAAATGTTTCTATAAGAGAAAAAAAAATCCATAGTCCCAAATTTCCATAAGGGGCTGTCCATAAAGAATGTCACATCTTTTTTTTCAACAGACGTATTAGACCCCGCTCAAAAACAAGCATGCACAGTACTTCAGAAAAGAGGGTGCCAGATGGTTCAGACTAAGCTCAAAAAGGTCCCCACGTGCTCACCTGTGAACATTTTTTAGACATTTTGAGCACAATCTTTGAGTGTAAGGTAGGAAACTAATGAACCTGAAACCGTAAAAGTTTTCCAGTTTCCTTCCAACAAAATAAACGCTTGTTTTCACCAGCTAATGGGGGCATCACGATATCTGTAGTGACCGCCGTGAGCACACAAATGGTCATGTGTATTTTCACGCTTTGTGTCTTAAGTAAAAGTTTAGCACTGCAAAAAGGAGAAGAAAGCAGTTTTGATTTTTTGAAAATGAATTTGAAAATTTTTTAATTTAAAAATGTCAACATCCAAATGAGCTAAAAAATTAAAATTGTACACATTTCCCACCCATGTCATCTTTCGAAAGTTTTCTTTTTTTTCAAAGAGTACTTTCAAGCCATAAAAAATAATAATAAATAAATATGTGAAGGAATTTTTTTATAAAAATCTCGAGAAATATCTCAATAAGAAATTTAAAAAATGTTCCCTCCGTCAACAAAATAGAAAAAAAAAAAAGAAAAAAAACAGCAAAACAGGCACTTTTCGCCAAAAAATAAACACCTCGAAAGCGATGTGTTAAATGCTCATTATAACTAATGACATATTTGTAAACAAAAAGTGATGCAACGACTAAACGCAGGATTCATCGCACAAAATGCGATCGATTACGATGACGCAACCAGGATCTTCCAAGCGTGGCGATCACCCCAGGCGAATGCGCAGCAGGGAAAAAGTAGGGAGCGCTGGAAACAGTCTATAGACGAACTCTTCTCAGACGAAATCGATGGAAAAGATTTCTCCTCCCCGATCGTTGGAGAGCACACGGATCATCAACTCGGCTTGTTTTCTGACGCTTCCCTCTTCAGGGAAATCGTCTGCGGGGGGGGGGGGGGATCCACGTGACACATCACTTCTACGTCACTGGCAAAGACGATAAATGAGCGCCAGAATTGAATGCGAAGATCCGAGCCAAAAACGAAACGTCGAGGCTTACTGAACTCGGTTTGAAAAAAAAGTGTATGAAGAAAGTCGAGTATATATATACAATGCGAGAGTCAATACTGCGTAGCAAGGTCTCAGGTTTTGTTTGTTGAAGGAAATTACTACGTTGCTGAATGAATCATTTAGTTTGTTTCTCTTTCCAAAATAGTGACATTTTCAAAGAAAAAGGATAAAAAAAGGGGGGAGGGGGAGAGTGTACATCAGACTGTCATACCCAAAAGTATTGAAGATGAAAAATTTATAATAAGAAATAAAGCATCGTATTCTCAGTATTTTTGCTTGTTGAAGGATATTACTGTGTTCAGTGACTCTTTCCAAATTTCCACACCTATAGGTATAAAAGGTAAAGAATTCATAGTAAGAAATAAAACAAAAGTCAAAAAGGCCTGTAGAGTGTACACAAGGCACGAGTCAAAACTGCGCAGCATTATGGCAATCTACTGGTTGTTTCAGTTAACTGTTTCAGAACTCTTAACAGGTGTAGAATGCATTGTGACACAATGCACACTTCACGTCTTCGGCGCATTGAACTCCGACTCCGAACAGGCTGGAATACTCCCGGCATACCTCAAATTTCTCGGGACGCGAAATCATTTCCGACCCCACCTAGCTATATGATTTCGAGTCGTCACGATGCACCCTGCCCCTCTTAGGAGTTCTGAAACAGAAAACTGAAACACCTTGTATAAACCATGCAATAGCTGAAAGACATCTATCATGCCACTGTAATAGCAGTCGATTAAAAGCAAAAGATTACAGTATACAGTGGCCGCCGGTTATATGAATCACGTTTGTTTGAAGTGCAGTGGACGCCGGTTAATTGAATCAGTGGTCAATTAAATCAGCCGCTTCGCTTTAATGAATCAAATCGTCAAAATCAGAACAAAATCCAGCTTTATTGAATTAGCGGCTTTTTTGAATCAGCCGTTTTTATGGAATCAAAACTATTTAAAACAAACGAGGATCGTATGAGCGGCGATCACTTAGTTTTGATTCCATAAAGCGGCAAGTTAAAAAAAAATAGATTTTGCTCTGTTTTGGAGGATTTGATTCATTAGGTTGATTCAGTTAACCGGCGTCCACTGTAGCTGCCAAAATTAAAACATGAAAATTAGAGAGACTGATCCGTAAAATTTGCGAGATTTAGCATGGATAAATTTAGCCAAGAAAGTTTGAAAGAAAAAGGTATCTTTATAAAACAAAAGTAGAGCAATTTTTTTAATTAAGTCTGAGCAGAAATTCAGTATTCGGAAAGGACCTAAAATTTGAAAATGGAGCTGACTATTTTTACTTTTTTGAAGATAAAAAAAATCTACAACTTTTAGAAGAAAAAAATGTTTTTGAAGAGGACTAAGTTTCTTCTCATTTTTAAATAACAATAAGCATTCCTAGCAGCAAGTAAAAATTTAAGAAATTCAGAGGAAAATCGAGAACGTTTTCGCATTTCTTAGGAAATAAAAGTTTTTTAAAGAAGGAAAATGAAACATGTTTCAAAAAAGATCAGAAACATACAATTTTCATCAAGTATAAAAAAAAGTTTCGTTTTTTGCGATCGTGATTGTTTTGCTGCTGGAATTTGTTACGAAATTCCAATCACTGATAAATTCCTTATTTAAGGAATTTCGTTATTTTGTGGAAAATTCGGGAGAAGGCATCAAAATTCGGGAGTCTCCCGAACGAATTGAGAGAGTTGGCAGCTAAGATCAGGGGTACCACGAACTTAAATGTTTTGGAGGTCGGAAATTTTCAATTTGCCAAATGATGATCATTTTGCTGAATGGAACCCCAAATTTGGCCGAATAATGATAATTCTGCTGAATTGAGCTGCAAATTTCGCCGAATGATGATAATTTTACCAATAGAACTCCAAATTTCGCCGAATGGAACTCCAAATTTCGACGAATGATGATAATTTTGCCGAATCATCGGAAAAAATTTGCCGAACAATGAAATTTTTGGAAGGTTACCGTGACCTTTCGTGACTTCCCGTCGGGGCGGCCCTGGCTAAATTGCAGGATCTTAACTGTCATAACTTGTTCATCCTTTAATGCTTTAACATTATTCATCCTTTTATTGTATTAACTCGATTCATGCTCGGTTTTCAGTGGCAAAGGGAACTCTTTTTTTAAAAAAATGACTATTTATGAGCATCATTACTGAACACATGCTGCATTTTATGAAGTCCAGCCGAAAATTTAGAATAGCTACAAAACAAAGTATCAGTGCACCATTTGCATCGAGGACTGGGAAGTCTGCCAAGAATTTCGGAAGGAATTCAAGATGTCAAAGTATTTTCTCTTTAACAGTCTGTAGATTTTTAATGAAGACAACAAACAGTGATTTGTACTTTTCTGTTAACACGTTTAGTGCGAGGCCTTCGAGATAGGAAGGCCATCCAACTAGCAAATGACGTCATCGTTCGTGGATCCACAATGATATTGGGAAGTGAGCACTTGGATTAGTATTTTGGTTTAATTAAACTATTTGGTTTATTTATTATTGTCTTCTATTATTTTAGTAGCATTGAAAGTTCTACTTTTACATTTGAAAACATAAAAAGGAACCGATAATCATACATTAAAAAATACACTGAGCTTAATTCATAGTATTTTACATAAAAACATTTATAAATCTTACAAAGTATTCTAATAACTAAACACGATTTTATTTTACAATCATGTTAAAACGAAGTGATAAATAAGCACAGTTTTATTTTTCATTTGAATTTCTTTTTTAAACTAACCGCATTTTAACTACTCGTACATTGTATTGAAACATTAAGTCCTAAGAAGTATTCAAATAAATAAATGAACTTTCATTTTACAATTACATTAAAACAAAAAATATTTTTACCATTGTATTTGAATAAGAATTAAATGAAATTTTAAAAAATAAATAAACATTTTTACTTAAGTAAACGGGAAACATGACTGCAATATGTTTCAAAGACATAACATCAAATTAAAGTACATAATACCAGATTATTAATGTTAACTTAGCTGAGAAAATTACAACAGTAGACAAGAAAAGGTGTTCGGGTTTGACGTTTAAAAAGAAAAGCGTATGAGAAATCTTGTGTAAAACGTTCGCTCCAATTTGGCACAACATTTTTGGTTTGGGGGTGTATGAGGGCTGCTAGAATTGGGAAGTTATATATATATTAAAAAATAAAACAATGCGTGACTTCCGCTGTTTATCAATAATACTGCATGATACTTCATCTGAGGCACAGCAGTTACACATTTAGTGACACATTTTATCTTTCAGCAAGATTCTATTCAGTGTCATGCCTCTAATTTGACTCATATTTTAAACAGAAATAAGAATTTTAACTGGAAAGAGGAATATTAAACTGGTCAAGCAACTCTACTAATCTCAGTACGATCAAGAATGTGTGGTACCGTCAAATCTAAAGAAAGAGGTTCAATACCTGGTGCCCGCCAACAAAATTGAGCTCATTGCCACATTGAAGAGGGTATAGAAACAATGTCAGAAACGATTTTTTAAACAGGTGGCAGAATCCGTGTGTGAAAGGATTAAAGCATTAAATCCAGCAAAAAATGACGCATTCTAGTATTGATAGTTTTTTATTTATTTATTTATTTTTTTGAAAGTGTTTTTTCCCCCTTTAATCTAAATATTCTATTTTTTTGGTTCAATGTAAACCTTCATCACAATAAATTTTTGGACTGTTCTGTCTAAGATTTCTTTTAATTGAGTATATTTGAAATGAAAAGCACACTTTAAGGTCTAAGAAAGGTGGCACGCTCATTTAAATACCTAATTTGCACTTATACTTGGCAAGAATAAACTTTTTTTTCAAAAAGTGAGAAGTATTCTATTATTTTGTATTTGGGTTGTAGGAGAAAATCATTTTTTAAGTAATACACCTTATAGCTAATTTATTCTCAAATTACAATGTACGCAAAACATTTATGACGTTATGGTTGATTTCTCGTAATCCGAGTTATTAGCGTTAAGTTTGGAAATTTGTTTTTTACAGGGTAAACTTTAATGATGTGTCATGTTACAAAGGATTATATCGTTTATACGCCACTAGGCACTAGTTTTATGAACTATCTTTGTGCCAGTATTGTGACCAGAAAGAGCATTGAATTCAGATTCATAATTAATAATTATTACTATTATTTCCTTCAAATCATTTACATGTGTCACTATTGTCGCGATATGAAAAACAAACATTACAAAATACAAATTTCCAAACCAGAAGCTCATAATCCTTGTGCCTTTTCAAACTTTATGCTTAAATCTTTTATTAGGCATCTCCTGCACACATTGCTTCGCACCACATCTCCCTATATTGGCAGAATCATTGACCACGACTTATACACAAATCAAGAGAGCAGAGAACTTGAGAAAAAGTCAAACTAAGATAGTTCAATGACATGCAAAATGAATTTCAAACTGTCAGTGTCAGAAATCAGTAGAGTCTAACCAACAGTTCAGAATGCGGGCAAAAAGCTTTGGATCACACTAGCTGTCGTGTCTAAGATTATGATATTAACACACAGAAGGTACTTTTAATTCCGTGTCTATTTTTTCCTGAGATCGCTCGTGCTAATCCTTTCTCAGAAATTCAACTAGAAGCATATTGCGAATATATTAAACCTATAAAAAAAAAGACCTAAAAGTATTAAGACGGAAAACCCAAGTCCTCTTTCGATAAAAGAAACATTTTATTCAAATTTCCGTATAAAAGGGTAAGGAGTCAGCGAGATGTAGATGTGAACTTCCTTAAATCGATTTTCCTGTGACGCAGTATACCAAGAGGCAAGGTATCTCTCCGTTCTCATTTTTTAATGCATATTTAATTCTCCAATCAAACCTACACTCACCGAGATCAATTTCTGACGAGCAATTTCATTTAGTGATTTATACCATGTCGGTATGTTCAGTGTACTGTAATACTACGGCAAAGTCTGAAAAATCTTTAAATTTTCATAGTAGCAGCACAACAGAGGTGCGTGATAACTGTGTTAATGTTTTATAAGGGTAAAGCGTGTTTTTGAATGAACTTAAAAACATTCTTTCAACTAACTAATCCTTTGACGTACAATGACGTCTCGGAGGCGTCAAAGAATCTAATGGTGCACGAAATGAATGAAATTTCGGAAACAGTCTAAAATGGCACTTGAAGTGAATGACGTTTCAGAGACATCAGAATCTACAAAGGTACATGAAAAAAGGCCGCCTGGGAGCATTTGGTACTTAAAATGAATGTCGTTTCGGATACATCAGTTTACAATGGCACTTGAAATGAATGACATTTCAGAGACATCTAAGTCTGCAACGGCAAATGAAAGAATGCCGTCTCGAAGACATTAAAGTATACCATGGCATTAAAAATAAGTGACGTCTCGAATGCATCAAAGTATACAATGGCACTTGGAATGAATGACATCTTGTCGACAACTAAGTCTATAATGCTACGTGAAAGAATGACGTCCCAAGAAATTATTGCTAGTCAAGGGGTTAAAGTTACTGTAAGTTAGCGTCGATTGTAAGAGATTTTATTCATTTATTAACAGGTTAAAAAGTGTAAAAAAAGGAGGAATAATTTACAATCTGCGGAGAGGCAATGTAATAGTTAAACCTTTTATTTACTAACGGAACTGAAAAGTGCCGTTAGTTTTCCAGCGGTTGGATAGAAATTTTGAAAAATGTCAACATTGTGTAAAATAAGTCATAAAGATCAAGTTTCATTTCTTTTCCTAAAGAAGGGGGGGGGAGGAGAGATAAGAAACCTGGTTTTTTTAAAGTTCATAACGATACAAATATGTGTGTACATTAATGGTACTGGGATTGACAACATGGTGAGAGACCAAGGATTATACGGATGTATTGATCTCTAAAATTATTCTTTGGTTGTACCCCTTTCAAAGAACCTACCGTTCAATATCTAAGAAAAAGCCACTGAGCACACAAAACCCATTTGAGAGCTACTGCAGTAACGTGGAAAATTAAATAAGTTATTTAGTGACATAATTCAGTAATTCAATGGAGGCATTTACAGCTAAAGTGTATCAAGTCCATTTCGACTTCATCCACTTAGCTTTGAACGTCTCATTTCTGGACATAACATTTCATGGACTTAATCCACTATTGCTCTTAATGTCTCAGTCATAAAGTCATATCAGTGAACAGTGTTTTAAGATAAAGGGATCTGTGTGTTTGATAACAACACGTTTGAATTGGCTACATCTCAAAACTTGTTTGGAACAGGAATTTTATGTTTTTTATATAAATATTGAAGAACGTGTACCTTGTTCACTTGAATCCATATACACTATCCATATACGTTGAACAAATCCGCTTTCTAGTATGCAAAGTATGTTGATATCTGATCGGTTTCAGCTTAGGGAAATGAGCAACGCCTAAAATCGACCGAAATTAACATTAAAATACAGAAACGCATCAATGCAAAGAGGGATAATGTTGCGAACGAGAAAGGAATTTTAAAATATCGTGGAAAAATCAAGTTTTTCAATGTTGTCATTCGGTTGAGTGACCCTGTTTTGTTTTGGTGGCTTCTCCAGTCACACCACTCCTCCCCCTTCAGATTGAGCCTCTCCCAGTTTATGTTATTTTACAAAGCTTTGCCATATTAGGTGGTATTGGATGATTGTTTTCAGTATGGAAAACGTGCTTAAAAGGTGACATTTTTTCCTGTCAGAAGTTTCACGTTAGGACAATAGTTGCAGGGCAAATGCTAAAAACACGCACAGAGATTTGAATAAAATGATACTGCCTCTAAATAATTTCGATGTTAGCAACTTCCAAAACAAAATAGCGCAAATATTTGAAATAAAAACAGATCTGAAAATTAGACCGAAGCTGCGAAATGAGAAAACATCAGGAGAAAATAATAATAATACGTAAGTCCCAGCAATAGCAACATTTTGGCAAATGCTCAATTCCGGCGAAAAATGTTTCGGTGATAACTTTCAATTTTGCTTAGTTTCTTCACTTCAAAGTGTGCTATTTTAGGAAATGAACGAGACCAAAAAAAAAAAAAAAAAACACGAACATAACTGCTTGCAAAATTACTGCCTGCAAAACAGGACTTTTTGAAAAACTGAAAAATCGATGACAGAAAATCGCTTTTATTCATAGTTTTCGTTGACAGTCACCCTTTATCGTCAGAACTGAAATTCATTACTAATGCAGTTAGTGGGCAACTTAGTTCCAAAAGGATGATATAATAACGCTTTGTAACGTTGGACTAATTTTTTTTAATTAAAAAAAAAATCCTATAAAATGTCCAAAACGTGATTTACCAAAATATGATGTGTCAGACTCTGCTTAAAATCGCAAAATTTTCCATAATTCCCTGCACTAACTTCAACATATTACAAAAAACAGAGTGAGAATTTTTTGTATACTTTAATTTTTTTTGAAGGTGATTTTATATGTATCGTATAGGGCTCTTTCTTCAAAAATCCGCAGTATCATCAAAAATGATTTTGCATCAGCCTCTACCATTCCGCAAAGGCGGCTCAAAAGTAGGAAACCGGTTGACCTGATACAAGCTCACCAACTGGGCGGTAAGTAATGAGTCTCACTTGAGCTAAATACATTAAGGACAAAAAGTCGAAGCAACATTATAAGCTTTCGTTTGGCTTTTTCTCACACATGAACCCAGGAAAACTAAAGAACCAAGCATTTGTTTTAGGAACGTTACAGATGCAAATGACCCGAAATGTTAAAACTAGAGCTGGGTTTATATGAACACGCATATGTGCATATCTAATTGCATATTTTTACTCTTTTTGACGTTAATGCATATGACTGCATGAAAACGGCAAAATTTCAAAATAACGGCATATTGAGTTTGTCAGTAATTTTTAGATTTTTTCCATAAAAAAAAGATTTCAAAAAACGATTTTATTCTTCATAAAGTACAAAAAAATCGGGTGACTTGTGGGTTTTAGGGACGTCCGACTTTTTGTGCATACAATTATTGGTACTATTTTGTGCACATATTATCGTTAAAAATTAAAATTGATCAATTTTTTTTTTTTAAATGCCAGTACAGAAAGGTCGTTCGTGTTTTAATTCAGTTGTTATAACTTTTATTTGCGTGAATAAAAAAATTTTAGTGCATATTTTTCGAATTTTTAGTGAATGTTTTGGATGTTTAGGGCATATTTTGCGAGTTTTTTAGTGCATATTTGCATGTACATTTTAACGATTTTATTGTTCATTTATGCCGAGCACTAGTTGTAACAGACATATTATTGACAGCATCATAACTGCTTTTGCAAAAGTAAATTCCTTTAATTATAAATTATTTTGTTGATAAAATATGCATTTTATACATATATTTTTGCAAGAAAACCTCCTTTAAGAATTCGATCCAATTAACCCTAAAGTTACACGGAACCTCCGATCTTGATCATCTTAAACGAGAGAGAAATTCCAAAAAACATTCTTTCTCATAATTACCTTGATTGTTGACTTCACAGACATGTCCAGTGATCTTGAGAGGGGGTGGAGGAGGAAGGACGGATACGGATCGTACTCGAATCAAATTCAGAGACGAAAAATAAGTTCTGCAAAAGTCTGGCCGTTTGGAGAGATGAACGCAGAATTAGGAACGCCATCGCCAGGGAAAAAAGGTTTCATAAAGCATTGGTTTCCTAGCAGCGAACACGCTTAGCGTCGGCGTCGTTCCTCGCCGAGGCGAAAACTTGATTCTTCTGCTCATGCGCACCCGAGCCAATTCGGCGTTCTGAGTGGTCACGTCGGAATCTACTTGACTTTGATTTCAGCGTTACGTCGATGAGCGACGTCGAAGATCGGCGATTCACTTCAAGGAAACCAAGGCTTTAAACGGAGCGTGGAACACGCAGTGCAGAGAATCGTCTGACTTTGGATTGCCTGAATAATTCTTTTGATTTCACAGTAATAGGGAAGTTTTCGATTTTTCAATTTTATTTTTATATGATAGAGTAACATGTATGAACATCATAGGTGAAAAAATTTTTGCGATACGATAAGTAGTTTTTTTTAAATTAATTTTTAAAGTTCAAGCGCTTGTGACGTCAAATGGCATAGGAAGTGACGTCATGCGCTCTTCCGATAGGGGAAAAACCGACGGACGTGCATTCTACTTCGAAGACGAAACGTAAAAGGCTTATCTCCTCGCATTTAACTCCTCGCATTTCTGGAAAATTAAACCTCTCATCCTCTCGGAAATATTCGAATATCGTCATTGATGTTAGTTGAGGAAGATTATTTAGATTGTGCTTTAACGAATCCGGCTTCCATAGTGTGTTCAAAAGGATTATTGAATTTCTAAAAAATAAAAATATCAGCGCGCTCAAAATGTCCCTAGCGAAAACAAGGGATCTTCGGCGGAAGGCTGCCCATTATGCGAGTGGATTTTTAAAAATTCATTAAAAATCAATCACGGTGTTTTAAAATTCGGCGATGGTGAATTTATTAGTTTTGAGGGTCAATTAACAATATCCAATAGCCAAAATATGAACATTTAATAGGTTGCAACTTCCCTATTATGCCTTTAAAAGTAAGTTTTACATTTTAACTTAAAACCTTTAAAAATCCTAATGTTTCCTTATATTTTTCGTCGCTATAAAGACGAATGGTCGTATCTCACTTTTAAGCCATTTTGCAGAAAACCGATTTAAAGATTTCCAGTTTACTGTGTTGTTTGAGAACCACCACCAGTGTGAGGGACTAACTTTTTTACTATTTATTGTAGAGATACGCCCATTGGTCATAAAATCGACTTTGGACATTTTTGTGGTGGTCATAACTCATTTTTCGATTCTTTTGAGATACGCCCATTCGTCTTTCCACCGACGAATTTATTGGAACGAACAGATTACATTTTGTAATTCGTTAAAATTTTCAGTTAGTTATGTACGCTGCAAAAATATCTACAATAAAGTAATTTGAGGAATAAAGGAAAATCGAACGTAATTAACAGTCATAGATTGTAACATTTTGTATATGAGGGTACCAAAAGGGATTTTTGCAAGAGAAGTGATTCAAAGTCTCGGCACTCTCTTTGGTTTCAAAACAAATAAGCAAGAGTAATCCGATCCAGGCTTTTACCGGACGTCTTTTCATCCATAAGTTCATTTCTTTCGCTTTGAAAAAGGCGTTGCTTATAACGCCGAAACACGTGTCTGCAGTAATCTGCAATTTGTGCTACTTCACGCTGTTTTTCTTATTTTACTTTTTATGCACAAAGCTATTTGTTTACCAAATAAGCAGGAGTTTCATCCTTATATATTATTTCTGTAGCCTGTTTTTGGTTTCTACGCCAAATTTCCCTCAATTCTTGATCGATTTCTTTGATTTACGGCTTATTTTATAGCTTATGGTGCTGGCTACTGACGAAAAATAGACCCAAGGTCTGAAAATTGTTTCTTTTAGCCGAAAAACCTGTTTTAAAGAACCAGAATAAGGTTTTCGGTCAAACTTATAACTTTAATTTGCGCTATGACTGACAGAGCTGAGTAGCTTGATCGGCAGAGCGTTCTCTTCGTAACCAGGAGATTACGTGTTCGGGCCCACGTCCGAACAGTCTGCAACAAACAATTAGAGAAATATCGCGCAGTACATGAACACTGAATTAAATAAAAATCAACTATGAGGGAATAGAATAAATGAGAAGGAAATGCTCCTTGCTGATATGAAAACATTCCGTGATTTTGTGCTAAATTACTTCAAAATTGCACGTGTTTTTTTTTTTTTTTTGAAGCTTTGGTTCTGGAAAGAAAATTAAAGCATAATGTAAGCGAAAATATAAGTAACAGGTTTAAGATTTCAGACTACAATAGAATTGTTTTTTGTTCAGAAAAAAAATAATAAATCGTATATTGAAATATGTATTCTTCTAATGAGTTTTTGACTCTTTGTACAAATAAATAAAATACTACCTCAATTTGAAGGGTAAAATCTATATTTTTTTCTTATTTTTGCTAAAAAACAAATAGCGTATCACATTTTTACTACATTCGAAAGCATAGTTCAATTTATTTTGTATTTTAACCGTGCTGTTAAATGATGAACACGTGCTGCCATCTAAGTTATAACGGTTTAAGCAGCCTGCGATAACAAATTGTAAAAATTTTCAAAAATAAAAACATTTTTCTTCAATATTTTATCTTATATATTAATCCCCTCCCATTTTAAAACTTATCAGGCTGGCCAATGACGAAAAAAAGACTTACTGTCGAAAATTCAAGTTTTCGAAATCGCCTCTTGCTGTTTCAAAACCTTGATGCTGCCTGTAGTTCTTATGCATTTTTTAAAGCAAAGTTCTAATGCAGTTTTCCATTTTTTACGTCGCTTTCGGCAAAAAAAAAAAAAAAAAGCCTGTGTGTGTTTATATTTTAATAAAGCTTAACAGCACTGGACTTAGTTGTTCGGTTTAATTGATAAGTTTTTTTCGGTAGAGCGTTCGGCTATAAACTATCTGAACTTCGGGCAAGCTTGGGCTGTCCGACATAATATCAAATTTATATTAGTATTACGCATTACATGTGCTCATAACATACACACCTAATAAAATATATGCAGTGGGAATGCTACTTGGTGTTTCGACTCCTTTATGCAGGCTACAGTTATCATTCGGATAAGTTGATTGTTAATCGAACTGTGTTCTTTGACTACATCCAGACCACTCAACATAATGTAAGCATAAAAAAGTATTAGATTTAATTAAAGAAATCCTTTTTGTGCAGAAAAACATTTTTATTATATGCTAAAATGTAGATGTTTCTAATAGCAGTGTTCGACCTTTTGTACGAATGAAAAAATACTACGCCCGATTAAAACTACGAGTTTCACTCAGTAAACCTTTAATTTTATATTCGCGCGAATACGATATAAAGCATTAAAAGTATTATCAACTTCATTAGCAAGAAATTATTTTCTACTCCTCTGCTTTCTGCTGAAAAAAAAAATACATTTTGTCTACGTTCGAAAAATTACACTTAAGAACGGACTCAGTTCAACTGGTTTTGGTTTTGAATTTTAAGTGTTCGATTAAAAGAGAAACATGTGAGGGCATTTAAACCGTAACGGTTAAAGCAACCTTCTATGTGAAATAGTTCAATATTCAAAGATAAAAACACTTATTTTCAATCAAATTTATTACTTCTCTAGAATGTTTGTTTCAATCGCTACGTGAGATCTTCGTCATTCTTTAATCAAATTCCATGCTTTGCGAATTATTTTAAATCGTATCATGCTGGTTAATGACAAAACACAGATGCATGATCTTATTATTATTTTTTTTTTTTTTTTGGCAAAAAGCTTTTTTGCTGTTTTTTACTACGCATTCCTTCAATGAATAGCTTTCGAAAAGGAAGGCGCAATTGCTAGGTTTGTTGGGGTGTCGGGCTGTTAGTTAGAATGGCGCCAATTCGAATACGTGCCAATAAATATCTCTTTAATGTTTCTTTTTTTCCTGTCAGATGCTGACATGTGCAGGACTGTATTTGCCACAACCTGTTTTTTCACATGCACAATTATTGCTTTTTCACGAGTCACCACTCAGCCACACTTTTAATGACATTTATGTTTGCATTGAAAATATGCACGATTAAAAGGGGAGCTATGATCAAATTATCACAACGTTGTATTTAACGAGGTTTTGTTACTGATGCCTTTAAATTACATGCCTTCTCTTCTGCGCTTACTTTTTTTTCGGTTCTTCGTCATAATGTTCTTCCTTTGAAATTCTTAAAGAGCGAAATGCCTTATGAAACGATTTGAAGCACAGTGCGGAGTTCCGCACGGGTCGACTAGTCCTTATATATTATTTCTGTAGCCTGTTTTGGGTTTCTACGCCAGATTTTCCTCAATTCTTGATCGATTTCTTTGATTTACGCCTTATTTTAAAGCTTATGGTGCTGGCTACTGACGAAAAATAGACCCACGGTCTAAAAATTGTTTCTTTCAGCCGAAAAACCTGTTTTAAAGAACCAGAATGAGGTTTTCGATTAAACTTATAACTTTAATTTACGCTACGACCGACAGAGCTGAATAGCTTGATCGGCAGAGCGTTCTCTTCGTAACCAGGAGAATGCGTGTTCGGACCCACATCCGGACAATCTGCAACAAAAAATTAGAGAAATATCGCGCATTACATGAACACTTAATTAAGTGAATAACAACTATGAAGGAATAGACCAGGAGAATGCGTGTTCGGGCCCACGTCCGGACAATCTGCAACAAAAAATTAGAGAAATATCGCGCATTACATGTACACTTAATTAAGTGAATAACAACTATGAAGTAATAGAATAAATGAGAAGGAAGCGCTCCTTGCTGATATGAAAACTTGAAGTGACTTTGTGCTAAATTACTTCTGAATTGTACGTTTTTTTTTTTTCTTTTTAAGCTTTGGCTCTGGTAAGAAAATTAAAGCATAATTTAAGCGAAAATATAAGTAACAGGTTCAAGATTTCAGACTACAATAGAATTGTTTTTTGTTCAGAAAAAAATAATAAATCGTATATTGAAATATATATTCTTCTAATGAGTTTTTGACTCTTTGTACAAATAAAAAAACTACTATCTCAATTTGAAGGGTAAAATATATATTTTTTCTTCTTTTTGCCAAAAAAACAAATAGCTTATCACATTTTTATTACATTCGAAAAGCTACTCTTGAAAAAGAGAATAGTTCAATTTATTTTGTATTTTAACCGTGCTGTTAACTGATGAACACGTGCTGCCATCTAAATCATAACGGTTCAAGCAGCCTGCGGTAACAAATTGTAAAAATTTTCAAGAAAAAAAATTTTTTCTTCAATATCTTATCTTAAATATTATTCCCTTCTCATTTTAAAACTTATCAGGCCGGCTAATGAAGAAAAATAGACTTACGGTCGAAAAATCAAGTTTTCGAAAACGCCCCTTGCTGTTTCAAAACCTTGATGCTGCATGTAGTTCTTATGCATTTTTTAAAAGCAAAGTTCTAATGCAGTTTTCCATTTTTTACGTAGCTTTCGGCAAAAAAAAAAAAAAAAAAAAAAATAGCCTGTGTGTGTGTTCATATTTTAATAAAGCTTAAAAGCACTGGACTTAGTTGTTTGGTTAAATTGATAAGTATTTTTCGGTAGAGCGTTCGGCTATAAACTATCTGAACTTCGGGCAAGTTTGGGCTGTCCGATATAATATCAAATTTATATTAGTATTACGCATTACATGTACTCATAACATACAAACGTAATAAAATAAATGCAGTGGGAATGCTACTTGGTGTTTCGACTCCTTTATGCAGGCTACAGTTATCATTCAGATAAGTTGACTGTTAATCGAAGGGTGTTCTTCCTTTTTTTTTTCAAGATTTGACTACATCCAGACCACTCAGCATAATGTAAGCATAAAAAAGTACTAGATTTATCTAAAGGAAATCCTTTTTGTACAGAAAAACATTTTCATTGTATGCTGAAATGTAGATGTTTCTAATAGCAGTGTTCGACCTTTTGTACAAATGAAAAAATACTACGCAAAATTAAAACTACGAGTTTCACCCAATAAACCTTTAATTTTTTATTCGCGCGAATACGATATAAAGCATTAAAATTATTATCAACTTCATTAGCAAGAAATCATTTTCTACTCCTCTGCTTTCTGCTGAAAAAAAAACCATTTTGTCTACGTTCGAAAAATTACACTAAAAAAACGGACTCAGTTCAACTGGTTTTGGTTTTGAATTTTAAGTGTTCGATTAAAAGAGAAACATGTGCGGGCATTTAAGCCGTAACGGTTAAAGCAACCTTCTATGTGAAATAGTTCAATATTCAAAGATAAAAACACTTATTTTCAATCTAATTTATTACTTCTCTAGAATTTCGTTATAATCGCTACGTGAGGTCTTCGTCATTCTTTAATCAAATTCCATGCTTTGCGAATAATTTTAAATCGTATCATGCTGGTTAATGACAAAACATAGAAGCATGATCTTATTATTATCATTATTATTATTATTATTTTTTTTTTTTGGCAGAAAGCTTTTTTGCTGTTTTTTACTACGCATTCCTTCAATGAATAGCTTTCGAAAAGGAAGGCGCAATTGCTAGGTTTGTTGGGGTGTCGGGCTGTTAATCAGAATGGCGCCAAATCGAATCCGTGCGAATAAATATCTCTTTAATGTTTCTGTTTTTCCCGTCAGATGCTCACATGGGCAGGACTGTATTTGCCACAACCCCTTTTTTACATGCACAATTATTGCTTTTTCACGAGTCACTACTCAGCCACACTTTTAATGATATTTATGTTTGAATTGAAAATATGTACGACCAAAAGGTGAGCGATGATCAAATTATCACAACGTTGTATTTAACGAGGTTTTGTTACTGATGTCTTTAAATTACATGCCTTCTCTTCTGCACTTACTTTTTTTTCGGTTCTTCTTCATAATGTTCTTCCTTTGAAATTCTTAAAGAGTGAAATACTTTATGAAACGATTCGAAGCACAGTGCGGAGTTCCGCACGGGTCGACTAGTAAAACATAGTTTAGCATTGGCAAGATTTCGTCAATACCACTTATTTTACATAACATCATATCATTTTGATTTTAGAATGAAATTCTGATTTTACTCCCAAACTAGTGGTACCCTCACGGCTTTGCCCGTAATAGAAAATTAAAAGGTCTTTTGGTTCACCTGTATATTTACAAATAATGTATGGTGAATTTTCTCGCCAATTCGCTTTTGCCCATGTTACGGTTCCACGTTATGATAATTTCGTAATTTACTCGTCCATCTTATGATAATTTTGTTCTTAAAATTGGAATAGAAAAAGAACCACATCGAATTTTCGAAAAATCGCTTCGAGGTGCACACTCCCATGCTACAAACTAACTTTGTGCCGAGTTTTATGAAAATCGGCCGAACGGTCTAGGCGGTATGCGCGTCACAGAGGTCATAACAGACAGAGATCTGGACAGAGAGACTTTCAGCTTTATTATTAGTAAGATTATATTTTGGCATTGTTTACATTTATATTTATATATTTTATTGACGAGCGTGTGTAATATAAGTATGTATTATAAAATTATTCTCATAAAGACAGAATATTCCGTATGCTAGTCCATTTCGACAGAGATATTTGACAGTAAACACCAGACAGACATAGACTAAGACTGTTAAGAAATCGGTTTGTCGCAAAAACAGGAGGTTAATGACTTACCACCAAACAAAACAAGCGCATGACCATCTTTGATCGCAGATAAAACTATTTCGCTTTAATCCAAAGACTACTCAACTATCAACTGTACAGAATGGAAATGAAAACAAGAGATTTAGAAACGTATTATTATTGTCTTGTATGCTTATATAAATGGAAATTGATATATTTTGACCTTTTTTTTAAGGCGCATAAACATAGAAAGTTCTTCATTTAACATTACAATAAAAAAATTGAGAAAGATGTTTGAAACTAGAAGGTTGTACTTTGGTCTAGATAATTTATACATGTTCTAATTATTGTTCAATCCATTGCTACGGTTGTGAAATTTTTAAGTGTATATTTACGCTTTGACTACGATAGTTTTAAACTTTGGTTTTTAAATTTTTATACATTATCACCAGAGTAGAAAAACACCATTAGGTATCTGGGCAATTCCACCGTTACAGACGTAAGTCACAGACTTTAAATACACATGATTTCAATTTGGTTTCATAAAAAAAAATTTTGAAAAAAAAAAAAAAAATAGAACCGACTTCAAAATTGCTCTAAAAAGTGAAAAATAATTTTATTCTTTAAACACCATCGATAATGCTTTTAAACATAATTTTTGAAGTTGGCGCAAAAACAAAACGTAAAATCCAGTGTAACCACTCTTCGTTCATAATTTTTTCAGAAAAGCATCCAAAGTTACGAACGAAACATTTATATCGCTATTCAAATATGCTGTCATCAATGCATAATGTATGTGATAGTGAAGAAATTGGTCCTGGTTAAATTTATAGTTGTATTTGAGTTATGGCTGCGAATGATTTTATCTATCGTTTTTGCGCCAACTTCAAAAATTATGTTTAAAAGCATTATCGATGGTGTTTAAAGAATAAAATTATTTTTCACTTTTTAGAGCAATTTTGAAGTCGGTTCTATTTTTTTCAAAATTTTTTTATTTCATTCTTTTTAGTGTAAATGTAGGTATTTCAGAAATAATAAGTTACCATCACGAAACTTCACATTTTTTTCTTAAAAATGCTCCATACTAAAAAAAAAAAAAACTATTGACACGCGTTAAACTTTAAGCGATTGGCACTAAAAACTTATCTTTGTTCCTCTCAGGAAATCATGCGTAGTTAATTTAATTATAACCATTTAAGTATTACGTTTTTCCTAACTAATTTACATTCCACAGCATCTAAGTTGCTCATGATGCAATCCTGTATTTTCTTACTTAGCCCCGATCATCTGTTATCGGCATAGATGATAACGATAAAAATACTACAGAGTAGTTGAGTCAAACCTAATGGTAGCATTGTGAAGGCTAAGCAGATCCTAATCACTGCATCACCTCGCTTCCAGGTTAGGTTTACCCCTACTATGGAGCAATAGCACTGAAGAAAGGAAGATTTTGATAATTCACATAGGGTTACTATAAATCAGAGGGTTACTAAAATAAAATTATTTACGCCAAAAATGAGACGACAGCGCCAGATTCCACATTATCGAAATATCCCCTGAAGAAATTTGATGCTTGCTTCAGAGAAGCCTTCATTCAAAATTATCATTACAATTACTATTAATGTTACTGTTATATGGCACCAAACTTTTATAACAATGAGTTTCATATTGTCGCGTAGATGAAGATAGCGAAGACAACGTGAAAGCCAAATGAAGCGAATGCTCGTTAGTCTCAACTCGAGATCTTTATTCAGAACCACGAATGAACGTTACATCTCCTTATATACAACCTGAGAAAGTGCTGGAACTTTCCAGACTTGGAAAGATACAGAAATTAATAGAACATTCGAGAAAATACGGGAAACAGTAGAAACGAAATTTTAGTAAAATTCATTTTGTCCTAGTCGGGATTTGAACCCGGGTCGCTCGTGTGGGAGGCGAGAATTCTACCACTGAGCCACCGTTATCCACGGATAAAAAGTGCGAACTTCGCTACAATATCATTTTAATCATTTAATAGGGAAATTGCATAAAATTTACTGTTCTTGGCCCATAACTTTTTTTCTAAAGAACAAATATGGTCAAACAAAGTAATGGGACCTAAGTTGAGCCATCCCCTATCCATTAAAAAAAGAATCATCAAAATCGGTTCACTAGGTGAGACGCTATGAGTAAAAAAAAAAAAAAAAAAAAAACATACATACGGTATGAATTGATAACCGCCTCCTTTTTGAAGTCGGTTAAAAAGCTACAATTTTTTTTCCCCTGTTGTATAGTTTGGTGTTATTTATGCTATCAAAAATTTGGGTGCGGATTGCTTGATTACAAACAGTAACAAAAAATTAAAACTGCCTGTTACGGACGTAGCTCAGAAAACAGCAAAATGTATACATTGTCATACAATTGCAAATATGCCTGTGGATTATTCATAGATTTTTAAAATGTTCTTTGAAATACTTGTTCTAGAGATTTCAAGCTTTCTAAAACCATCAAGTTTTCATGGATATTGTTTGTAAAATTTATGATAGAAATTAATATATTTGTTACGAACGTAACAAAAAAAGTGTTACGGACGTAACGTGTTTGATATGCTAATTGCAGAAAGCAAATAAAAGATATGTACTAATAATTTCTGTTAAGAGAGCGCAATGGTCTAGATTAACACATTATTTTGACACTTCAAGTTATGAATTAAGAGTTTTCAAAGCTTTGGGGAGGTAGGGAGCAGCCCCCGTTGATATACCACCATGTAAATAAATATAAAAAAATATATTGGTGTCTCATAAGAAGTAAAATTATCCAGGGGAAATTAAGCAAAAAAAAAAAAAAAAAATGTGTGGAATTATTCAGTTAAAAATAAAAAATTTCAAATTTTAACATGAACTTGGGGTAGGGGGGGGGGGGTTCTATAAGCTAACTTTTGTTAAGTTGTTGCTTCCCGTGTATCTGCGAGTTTTTGGGATACTTTTACAGTTTGAGAATTTTCGATGATTTTCCCTATCTCTCACCTAACATATTAACTGTCCAACTTCTTTTAAAGTTTAACAGTTGTCTTTGATTTCGATCTCTTGTTAATAGAATTGACACGTTTTTGCCAAGGGTGGAAAAAAAAAAAAAAAAAAAAACGATCGAAACTGTCATCGGAAAAATACATTTTAGTCAACATTTGCCTAAATAAATCTTAATCTTGCTTCAAAAATAGATGTGCTTTATCTGAGGATCAAATGTAGCTAGTTTAATATTTAGTACGTGTAACTCTAATCTAATTATGTTTTGAAATTTAAGTTTTAAAACTATAAAATATTCCATTTATTAATGAAACAGTAATCTAAATATTAATTTTTTGTTGAGAGTCAATGACAATAAAGTATCTCAGCAGCTTTGGTTTAAACTATTAAACAACGTGACAAATTCTTATCTCTAAGTTAATTTTTAATAAAGACGTAATACCAATTTGGCTATGCTGTCAGAATGATAAATGCAGAACATTTTTTTTAGAAAGTTCAAACTTTATTTACAGATGGGCAATTCCATGAAAAGTGAAATCAGTATTCAAATACAAGAGAAAAACCATGATTAATATATGTGATATAAATTTGAAATAAAAAAACTTTATAATGAAAATTAAGCAGAAAATGCTTTGGATTTCATCATGTTAAATTATAAGAGTAATTTTCACTAAAATCTACTTGGAGAACACAATTTCTTTTTGTCATACATACAAATATAATATATATATTACTCTTTAAATAGAGTGCGTTGATCTAGCAAAGTTTGAGAAATTAAGGAACTCCCCCCCCCCCCAGAATATTTTTATGCAAGTTATTAAGCATTAATTGCTAGTGTAGAATTATTAACACCAATTGAATTTATTGCATGATTTGGAGGACAAAAAATCTTACCTTTGTATTTCAATAATTAAAAAAATATATAATTAAATATCCATTAACAGTTATGAATATTTGACAATCAGAGTATCAGAAGTTTGTTGTGTATATCATATTACATGTCATACACTATATATTCGTAGCCTATTCTGTACTTTTTTTCTATTTAATTGGAAGTATACATGTGTTACGGACGTAACGTACTGCTTTTTGTTACGTCCGAAACAAAAAATGTTACGTCTGTAACACCATTTTTTTAAAAAAACTAAAGAAATTGTAACGTTTTAAACTATGGTAAACAATTACTCTGATGAATTGCTAAAAGGACAAAAAAGGATTATACTTTTAATTTTGATTTTTTAGGAAATAATGACAACTTCTGCTAAATTTTTGTTACGGACGTAACATTAAATTTTTTTTTTTTTAATTTAAATTACCTGATTTTATTTTGCAAAAAAATTAAATAAATACATGTTATTATAGTATCATGTTAACAGTTTAAACTGCATTGCAATTAATTTTGTTTATTTTCATTTTGCTATTAGAAATAAGAGTTTGAAAATGTGGTATTTTTTTCTGGTTGTTATGAAGACCCGAATACTCCCAACTGGGGAAAAATTTATTATTCAACGTTTTTTAAAAATTCAATGCAATATTCTGAACATTTACTACATTTTAAGCTTTACAATGATATATAATACAGCAAAATAACTGCAATATGAAATTTTGACCTACTGGTTTCACTTTCACATGGAATTGCCCATCTGTAAATAAAGTTTGAACTTTCTAAAAAAAATGTTTTGCATTTAAATTACACGTTCATCCGCAACACGTGCAAATAATGATTTGCTCTTGTTGTGAGTTGACAATGGATTGAAAATTACATTGCACAATCCTCCTAGTCACTTTTGTAGGGGAAAGCGGGGAAAAAAGTGCAATGTTGGACTATTTTAGTCTGCTTTTAGTGCCACTAACTTAGCGCATAAATGTGGAAGAAACAATGGCTATGAAGCCAGTAGGAAAGTTGTCATGAGCATATTGAATAGTAACAATGATATTTGTCGTCGAATTTGACGAGATGGAGCGGTGAACATAATATGAAGCATTTTGTGCGGGGGTTGGGGGGGGAGCAGAAAATTTCAACAATTAAAATAAAATTCTTAGTCAATTTTAAATCTGAGTTGAATGCTTATTCTAGCCACAAAACTGGTACAAAGCTCAAAAAATCAGTAATCCAACGTCAGAAAGCACAAATATTTGCAAAATATTGCAATATTTTGCAAATATTTGTGCTTTCTGACGTTGGATTACTGATTTTTTGAATTTTCAGCACAAAGGTATTTATTCGTTATATGGTACAAAGCTATTTAACTAAACTGGAGTGTGGTGGCGTGTGAAACGGTATTTCATAAACAGTAGTACATCTAGGGCCCAATTTCCCAATAGGCAGAGTAGGCAGCTGCCTAAGGCGGCAAAATTTTCAGGGGTGGCAAAAATTTTGCTTTAAATACACTTTTAAATTAATTTGAAATTCTTGAAAGTAAAATATTGGCATTCTTTCATTTTTCGCAGAGACAATTTTTTCGTGTAATTTAATTATGATTGCTTTCACACATCTTATGAAAATCAAATGCTTTTCAATCATGGTAATACATCAGTGAAAAACAGTAAGTGAAGACGAAAAGCGGGTGTCGACTTCAGAAAGTGTCGCTGCGTTTCCCCACCAAAAGTCGCAACGAGATTGGTGTTTGACTAAGATTTTTAGTGCTATACTAAAGTTTATTCAGTACTGGTTTCTTGAGGGATTGACATTTATTTATTTATTTTTTTACATTATTAATATTTTAAAATTGTTTTCTGTTAATATCAGGTCTCGGAGGCAAATGAAAATGAGTGACCAGAGAAAATGGTTGAATGGTTCTAAATAAAGGAAACATGCTAAATTAAAAACCGAAAAACAAAAAAGAGTCTTCAAAATACTTTTAAACGTGATATATTTTTATTTCAAATAGGCAGTTTTCAAAAGCGGAAACTTTGAACTTTTTGTACAAAATAAAATAATGTAAACAGCGGTGCATCGAACTAACATTTTTGGGAGGAGGAAAATTCTAATTTTACCGAATGATAAAACGCGAGCTTATACGCATATCATACCATATCATACATACGTACATAACATCTAATGAGAAGGAACGTTAGGCATTATTAAAAACAATTTTAAAAATTTAAAAATGAGAAAAGTATATGTTGCAATATTATCTCCAAGTTTGACAAATCATCAGCAAAATTTGCCGAATAAGGAACTTTTTGGGAGATGACTGTGATCTCACATCGGGGCGCCCCCTTAGAGCAGGAATATAAATGGAGGGAGCAAGTACAATCATTGGCTTTGCAAAAGCTGAGGCTACGACCCCAAGTCACGTAACTCAAAAACGACGAACTGTTGACACGCTTTGCGCGAAACTAGCGAAAGAAATCTGATTGCTTCCAATGCATTGCTTTGAAATCTATCGCGTGACTTGGGATCTTTGGTTCACGTAAGAAAGTCTTCACTTCCTCCATTTTATATCTTCTCAATGGGCGCCCCTGAATGAAACGTCATCATTTCTTCATAAGCTTGACAGTTTAAATTTCGGGAACACTTTTTTGCGTGTTTTTGAGTAAAGGAAATTTTGCTTCTTTTAGGGGAAGGGGGGGGGGCGACAGATTTTAAATCTGCCTAGGGGCGGCATGGAGCTAAATTCGGCCCTGGGTACATCACTAAAATTTTACAATTTAGAAGAATTTTCACACTTTAACTAAATACTAAAAACTACAAAAACCACAACACCACAAATATTTCGCGTATATTGTAGTGTTTCATAGCAGGACTTCTAACCGTAATTTTTTGGATTTGCAGCTTTCGTTGCGGTTCAACTAATATATATACATAGAGAGAGAGAGAGATCGGTTCAGTTCCAGTTTTCGTTCCGCCAAAAATAACGGCTTTCGGTTCAGTTCAATGAATGGTTTAACTTTTTGAATATATTCTGATTTGTACTAAAAATATAACTACAAAATAAATTTAGCAATGTCCATGTAATGATGATAATCATATATTTGAAGTTAAATTAGATAATAATGATATAATTTGGTAATAGTAGCAAAATGATTTTTTTTTTTTCGAACCGAAGTAAACTTACTTTTTTCGATTCAGTTCCGGTTTTCGTTCCAATCAAAGCAATGTTTTTTTTCCCCGGTTTTAGGTTCAGTTCCATTTCGAAGTCATCGGAGAGTAAATCAGTTATAATTGCAATGCGTAAAACCTTGATTTTCTGTAAAACCATATTTTTTTTTTCTTTTTGAAATTCGCCACTATTTTTTGCCGGTGAGCGATATGAAGTCATAGAATACGTCGACAGAATTCTCATATAAGGAAAGATGTAAATTTAACGATTTCTGAGACATATTTCTGCAATAAAATACTCCATAAGAAATTTTAAACAGAGCGTTGCAACCGAGTCAGGCAAATTTCGCAAAGTTTTTTTTAATTGCTATATTAAATTACTTTATTTCTGCAAGCAGCTGCAACTATACCAGTGTCCAACCAATTGAAGTTACTCTAGTTGGCAAAACAAACCGGCATGGAATTAAATGAAATGCCAACCTCGGCAGCAGATCAAACAAAGAGTGCTGCCATAAATACTATGGAAGGATTTCAATGTCAAATGAGAAATTAAGTGCCAATGTAGGGGGATAGAAAAGGTCGTAAAACCATTCTTTCTTCCGCACAAAAACGGAAGAACTGAGGATGGAAGTGTTAATTATATGTTTTGTATAGATAAAAAAAATACAATCATTAAAACCAAATCAAAAAATTAATTACATGAAGGCTTTTAGATAAAACAATTACCTGCCAACTGAACTAATTAGTTCATGGTGGTAACAACTCGCATAATCATTTAGAGTAACTTTGTGTCACGTCGATTAATTTTGCGTTACTCATAGAGAAGAGATAAAATGGAGGGAGTGAAGACTTTCATTCGTGAAGCTAAGATTCCAAGTCACGTGATAGCTTTTAAAGCAAAACATTGAAAGAAATCAGGTTTCTTTGTTAGTTTCCTGCAAAACGTGTTAACCATTCGTCGTTGTTGAGTCACGTGACTTGGGGTCTTTGTCTCAGCTTTTGCAAAGCAAATGATTGGACTTGCTCCCTCCATTTACTAATTCCTGCACTAAGGTGTTACCCCGGTAGCAGAAACAAAGCGACGCTGTGACGTTCGTCGCAGATTCGTGAAAAAGTCTGCAGACTATTTCTTTGTTGGGGAGAACAAAAACTTAAAATTTCAAAGAAATACCATCTTAGTTTATGATAATGAATATTTGTACCACATATTCCGGGATATTACCCACAGTAGGATGTACTTGTATTAGCATCTTATTTTTAAGCATTTCTCGCACTGGTTTAGGTCTTACGATTGTGTAAAGATTGTTGTTGCTTAGCTTGCAGACGATTTTGGGAGTTCTTAATTTGAGTCGCAGACTGATGAAATAAATTCTGCTATCAGGTGTGCTTCTTCAAATTTTTCAGTTTATTTAACTTTAAGTTCTCTACTTATTATTTTACAATTAAAAAAAGCTGAGAATATTGTACACAGCTCTCTGCGTCATTCAATTTAGAAGCTAAAAAGGTGTTGAAACTTTTACGGGTTTCATCAAATTGCAGAAAAAAAATTGTACTCTTTTATAAAAGTAAGTTTGTTCAGTTTACAATTATTTGCATTTTTTTTTTAAATTTTTGTCACAAAGAAAAACAATATGACACTTTTTCAGACAAGCTTTAAAAATAATTATAACACTATATATTCTAAGTGTTCGTATATTAGACATTGATTTCCTGTTACACATGTTTAGAATTAATTATTAAAACTTAGGGGTAAAAAGCAAAGGTATATTTTATATTACACACACCCTGTAATATAAAATATACATTTATACTTTTCCGCCTCTAGCTCAGTTACTTCCTATTCCGAGCTGATGAGTGCTAAAAAGAACCAAATTGCAGTCCTCGGATGGAATAACTGAGCTGGAGGTAAATTTTTTCATTTCTGCCTTAGCTCTGGCTTAGGGAGGTAACTTACTGCAAAAATATTTTACATTATTTAACAAAAATTATACTAAATTAAGTTTACCAAAAGATTTATCTCATATTTGCAATATTTTACGATTTATATTTTCAAATATTCTTCTAAATTTTGGCACACAATTGTTTCCAAAGTATAAAGTATGTAATTTGTTTAATAGAGTAATAAACATAAATTTTTCCAAACAAGCATTATGTATAGAAGCAAAGTTAATAAAATAAATAATCGATTGAAAAAAGAAAAAGGTAAGCTTTTTCTCAAGGTTATCTAATTTCATTTTCTGTATCTAATTTCAGAACAATAATATACTAACTAAAAGCTGTCCATTTTATTGCACTTTTTCTTTGAAATTTATGGTAATAGTTTGATAAAAATCTTTTTTTTTCTTTTTTTTTTTTTTTGGGGGGGGGGAGAATTTTTTTCACACGATGAAATTAAAAGGTAAAACTCCAGCAATTTTCCCCATGAGCAAATATTGATTTAACTGTGCATAAAAGTGGCCTATGACTTATTCTTCCAGAACCCTACGTCCTCTGAGAAAGTAGCACTTCTATTTTTCCCAGTAGGGATGGACGATGTAGGAATTTTTACATCGTGATGCATCGCCAACCTTACATCGCGATGTTGTTCAAGCAGTTTGAATTATTCCTGCCACTATAGGTGGCAAATCCCTCGTTAGGGCAGTTTTCCTTACAAAAATCCAAGTTTTTGCCAGATATTTTCTAAATCTGGCTCAAAAACTAGCCTATGGGAATTCCCAAGCATCAAAGGACAAATGTACCAAATTTGTCATAGATCCGACGAAAACTGCATTTTTATAAGGAAATCCTCATGCGGGGGGGGGGGGGGGGGTTACATCCCATAGCGCGATGAAACTCACCCCATATGAATTCCTGAGCATCAAGGAACCTCTGTACCAAATTTTAAAAAGATCCGACAAAACTTCGTTTTCATAAGAAGAATCTCCATCGTGGTGTTGCCCCACCCCCCATAGAGGCAATAAAACTAACCTGTATTGTTCCAGAGCATCAAATGAATTCTGTGCCAAATTTTGAAAATATCTTATAGAAACTGGTTTTTTGCAAGAAAAACCCTGTATGGGGGTTGCCCTCCCCCCCCCCATATAGGGATGAAAGCTTCCCAGTGTGAATCCCAGAGCATCAAAGGATCTCTGTGCCAAATTTGGAAAATATCTGGCAAAAATTTGTTTTTTTTTTTAAAGAACCCCTATGGGGGTTGTCCCTTTCCTCCATAATGGGACTAAAACTATCCCGTGAGAATTCACGAGCATCAAAGGGCTTTTGTGCCAAATTTAGAAAAGATCCGACACCAACTTGGTTTTTATAAGAGCCCCCATGGGGGTTGCCCCCCCCCCCATTAGAGGGACAAAAACTATTCTGTGTTGAATTCCAAGCATAAAAGGCCCTCTGTGCCAAATTTTTAAAATATCCGACAAAAACTTCTTTTTTAAAGAACAACCCCTATATGAGGGTTTGCCCTCTATAACGGGCCCTATGAGAATTCCTGGGCATCAAAGAACGAACCTCTGTGCCAAGTTTGGAAAAGATCCGTCAAAAACTGGATTTTTTAAAGGAAAACACCCCTTATGGGGTTTCAATTAGAAACCAAGGAGAGTTTATAGGGACGGATTAACATGCGGATTTCCGGGATTTTTCTTTTATTATTTTATTTTTTCGCTTGGATAAAAAAAAAGTTTGGATGTAAGCATTTAGAGAAGAATTCTAAACCGGTGCAATGGTGTAGGGTGTACTCCGGTGTTTTGCTATGTATCGATGCTTCGCCCAGCCCAAATTTCCAGACATCATTTTACACATTTTTTATTAACTTGAATCTGAATCTGCAATAATTAGTTTTACATTTTATTGAAATTGTAAAAATACAAACAGACATTAATAAAAATTTGTTTTACATCTTTTATGTGCCTCTTTTTTCAACAATTACTTGTCTTTTTTTCTGGCGGAGGGGGTCGCGTTATTTTAATTTGTTTTTCAATTGTGGAAGAGGGTAAAAAAATAACTCTTTAAAAAATTTATAGAAAGTCAACTGAAACCACGGCCACTCAAGATTCTGAAGTTAGGATTTGATCACACACACACACAAATCTTATAAAATACAGTGGAACCTCGTTAAAACGAGCTTTAATGGACCATTAAAATCGATTTTTCTTAACCAAATTCGTCTTATCCGAAATATAATAAACAATAGGACCGGGATTGCAAAAAGTCCGTTTTAGCAGTAATTCGGTAATTCGTTTGCAGCGTGTCCGAATTAACGAGGTTTGTCTGTATTCTCAAAAAAAAAACTAATCACGTAAAAAAAATAAAAAAAAAGGAAATAAACTCAAAAAATTACGAAATTAACATGCTAAAAAACGACGAAATTAATTTGACGAAACTAATGCTCTCAAAACTACGAAAATTATTGTCGATTTGACGAAACTAGAATGAAGATCTATTTCGTTACATTTGACGAAATTCGCATCCTCAACAAGAGACGAAAGCAGTTTCCTCAATTTGACGAAAAATTCACTCGGGGCATATCTCTGGAACCGGTTTCGTCAATAACGAAGAAAATTTCATCAAATTTGAAAGTTCATTTCTGAGAGTGTACATTGCAAATGTTCCAGAGGTGCTCAACAAGTAGGATGGGGGAGGGGAGGGGGAATCATGGCGCAGATTGCGTCATTGAAACTTTTAGGGTGTGTGTTCAGGGTATTTGTGTCCTTCGGGGAGGGGAGATCGTCACTCTTTGAGGTTTTTGGAGGGTAGGGGGGCGCCTTTGCAAGATAACTTTACACCAGGCTAATCATTCATTTTGAATGAATGTAATAAATATTATTTATTTTATTCTCTTCCATGAAAGCTACATATGCTCACGTAGATTTTGCAAAATCTGTAAGAAGTAACGAAAACAAAAAAGAAAAATGCTTCAGCAGTAACCCGTTTAGACTTTCAGCGAGACATACACATATTTCATGTGCAGACAAGAATCCTCAGTGGAGTTATAAAAAGTTTTAAAAACTCACTGGGTCGCAGTGGTTCCAAATTTTCTGCAGAAAACTAAGAATCAATAAAACAAAGAAAAGGATCAGCTTTCCAAAAACCTCCAAAAAAAATAATAAATAAAAACAAGAACAGTATAACAGTTTTACGGAAACTTTTTCACTGAGAAGCTTCTGTTAAAATTTGTTTTCTTTACAAATGGAAAGCATAAAGGTAAAAGTAAATTATTGCATAAGTCAAATGGGGCAAGGAGAAAAAAAAAAAAAAAAAAAAAAAAACGAAACGTGGAAAAACAGGGCCAAGGTTGAAAGTGCATGTCAGATAACCCTAAAGATCCGTCTCTTATTCTCTAGAATTCTGTACTTCTGCAAACCCGACTTTCGGGCATAGAGAAAAGCAAACGACGCTAATTAAGAAATAGTGATGCAACAAACGTAATTGGATGGATCGGTTTCTTAATCATTTCACTGAGTAAATAAGAACAAGAATTACAAATTGGTGAAATTTAGTGATTACAAATTGGAGCAATTTAGTGATAGAACCGATATCAAAACTGATTCTAATGAGTCGAGCTCAAAATTAGTTTTAAGTAAAAAGTTTTCAAACTTATGAACAAATTTTCAAAATTAGAAGGCTATGAAACTCATTAATATTACGTAAGGTACTTCTGCTGCTACCTGGAATATGACCAAGCAAAACTACTTATAACTCTATACCCAAATTTAATATTTCCACAATCGGGGAGTGGGGATATAGACTAGCATTTTAGGAGGGGAGGGGGTCATGCGAAAAAATATTCAGTTTTAGCTACAAAAACTTTCTGGAACCGCCAAAAAAAAAACACCAAATCGATCTGGAAGAACTTTATTAATAAATTTCAGAAGCAATGAAATGAAGTTGGATTTCAAATAGTTACTCAATCAAATAAATAAATTAAAAAGATTACGACAAATAATTACAATTTTATTCATGAAGTATTTGAACTCAATGAGTAATAATACATTTGCATGAATATTCTACATCTTGCATTCTATACTATTATCTTGCATTATATATATGCATTATATATATGCTATATACTTGCATTCTATACTTCATCTTGCATTCTATACTATTAAAATCTGTTCGCGTCCGTCTGTCTGTCCGTCCGTAGCTAGAGGTTCTCGAGAATCGCTGCGAGTCGAGAGTCGAAGAAAATTTTCCAAAGAAAACAATAAGACCAATCTCGTAATAGTACGACTTTATTTAGCGGATATATTAATTAAAACGTCAATTAACATCACGTTCTCATAAGTTTTTATTTCTTTCCAGTTGCCATTTTGCTTATGGGATAGCAGATGAAATACTAATAATTGTTTTTTAAAAGCGGAGTTTTTTGGCTGTTATCAAAATCTTAAAATAACTTTTTCGTCTTTGGAATTTCATTTTAAATTAGCTTCGTTTCTCTTTTATTCTGAGCAATGAATTTTATTTCTTTATAATGCCATTTTACACATTTGTGTTGACAAATAACATTTTAATAATAGTTTCAGTAGGACTGACGTCATCAAAACAACCAATCGGGTTAACCGATTGCTCTATTCGAGCATAACCTTTATTTTATCGTCTGCCTTTTTTATTTTTTGTAGCCAGCGTTTTTAAAACTCTTTTCAGCATATGAAAGTTCTTTCTTTAGTTTTGTTTGTTTATCGTAATGTAGGTTTATCATTACCGGCCTGATATTTTGGTAAATTTAAGAATGTGCGACTAATTACGTTTATTTGGTCGGACTTTTTCCCTTCTCATTGCATTTCTCCAGAATGGGTGAGTTTTTGAATTATAATAACTCTTTTTCTCTCCTTTTTTAAAAACTTTTGAAACACATTTTGCAAAAAAGAACACGTTAAGAGTGTTTAGATTTCTTTCAATGAAACAGAAGATCCAAAACGAGTTTGCTTTTAATGATTTTAACAAAAGCTTAATTGGAATCTGATGCCTTGGTACCTTTGTACTAAAGAATGCAATTATTGGTCTTTATTAAGCCTTGTAATTTAATTGCACGTAATCAACCAAAAAGTATGTGTTATTCTATGTAAAAAGCTGATTGTTATTGTACATAAATATTTCCGATTTAGTCTATCAGATGTAATTCAGTTTAACGAGAGCACAGATTATAGTTGATAATGCTTATATTTTCCTCTTTTGTACTAATTGAAAATACTCATAATTCGTATCATTGCCTACTATTATTAACGTTAATGAGATTTTTGCCAAAAGTACGTTTTACTGGTGTTCTACAAACCCTGCATTACATGCATTCATTTATACCTTAACACGTTAGAAACTGATGTCAGAGTATTACAAAAAACATCAACTTTGACATCTCTTTCATTTTTGAAGTAGGCCGTGCAACACCAGGCGATGCAGCTAGTGCAATTATTAAAATATGATCATGGATGGATAATACTGCCAACAGTTTGAAAGTGGTTATGACCCCCCTCTTGTATCCACCCCTGACCACAATCGGGGCCACCTTTTCTAAAATCAAAAAATTAAATGAAATTGCCCAAGCTAAAAATTAGAATGTTCCAGGAGTTACTCAAATTTGAAAAATGAATAAAATAAAACATTTTGTGGACTGACGTGTGGACAGTTTATAATCTGATTATATGAGCGCTAAAAACACATTCAACTTGACTATCGCATCACTCATAAAAATGCTAAAAAGTGACATTTTGTCACACGTCGGTAGAAAAGAGCATTAAGAATGGGACAAAAAGAGATAACATTGTTTTCGACATATTTTTAGAGAAGAAACCATAAATTTTGTCAATGTTTTCAGAAAAAAAATACGAGTTCACTTATTTAACAAAAAGTGAACTCTCTTTTCATTATATCCATTTATCAACTGACTTTTCCTGCATTTACAGTCAACTCTCGATAACTCGAAGTCCCAAGGGACCGGCTTAAACGTTTAAGTTATTGGTACACTGTTAAAACTACAGGTTGCGTTTGGCACCTTTCAGGGGTGAAACGCTTGTTCACCAGCGACACCCGAAAGAGAGCCGAAATTGCACCTTTAGCAAGGGTGAAAAACTGGCTCCCTTCACCTAACGTGCACCGTAGGTGAAAGATGGTACCCTAGGTGAGAAAAATGGCACCTTTATTGCTTCCTATAGAGATCCCCCCTCCCCGTGTTGTGTGAGTTTTTGAATACAATTGTGTTTTATTTATTTTGATTTATATATACGAAGGCATTTGATCACATTTCAACTTTCGAACATAGTTTAGAAGTGTTCATGACTTTAATTTGTCTGTTCGTGCACTAACTTTCATGCATTCACACTTGGACTGCTCAGTAATTAATATGTTGTTGACAACTTTTACTGCATGATCCGTACTGAAAATGAACAGGGAAGGTATTTATCAATCATTTGACGGAACAACCAGAAATATTAGGTAACATTAGATTAGAATCATGGGAAAATAAAAGCATTTCATTAACGCTTAAAATTTTAATCGAGCGTAACATATCAATACTTATTATAAGATTCAATATTTGAGTTTCCTTATGCGTACAAGATAAATACTAATTTAAAAGCCCTTCTTTCCAACGTCAAGTTTTTCGTCAGATAAAAAATAAAAACGAGTAGATAACTACATTCGCTTCATGCAATAATGCCTAAGAAAGATACGTTAACCAAAACACGATGTGAAACTCATGAGTCACACTGAGTGAGAGAGATTTCTTTTTACGTGTTTTTTTTCCCCCTCCGCCATTGCTGCTCTGTTCGTTTTTACTACGTAGTTATTTCATTGAGAAGAAATATACATTGGTATATAGACTGCTCACGTCGCACAGTGGAGTATTTGACTGAAAATCCTGGCCAAAACTAGTTTGAAATTTTCACCCTTCTGAAGGCGACATCCTTGTGTGCGTTTGTGCGCTGTACGGCGAAGCTATCCCACTTATAGACATGAAACTTGGTATACAAGTTGTCTGAAATGTTTAATGTTACAATTTGAAACTCGATTTTTAAAATTTGAATTAGAAAATGAAATATTTAATATTTTATCCACGGTTTAGACTTTTGCATGTTTACGACCGTAAAAACGATCCTAGTAAACGTAGAAAAAAACCCAATGCATCACTAGATAGGAAAAATAATTTTCTTCAAGATTATGGTTTGTTTGAAGTTCTAACGTAATTAACCGAATTTCTAAGAATTTACAAAGGGAGGTCACTTTTTCGACTTTTTTCAATTATTCAATCCGTGTAAACTAAAATTCTTGCATCCAACATTCTAATAATGTTATGGCTCTGAAACTTTTTAAGGAAATAATATAAACACCTTACCTTCATTTACAGCGAAAACGGTGAAGTTATGTTCTTTCACTGATTTATAATGAATTTTTCTTCAATGAGTTGAAATAAAAATTTTCAATAATTTTCACTCGATCCGAAATGAATGCCACGGTTGGCTCTTTGCCAATAATGCTTAGACAAGTGATAAGTAAACATGTTCGATGCGAATTGCTGTTTTCCTTTGAAGATATGTAATTAAGTGCACTGTTCGAGGGGGGAAAAGAGCAAAAAGCGGTTAAAAAAAACCTAGTATTCTGTACAAAACACTAATTTGAAACCAAAAAAATAATCAATTTTATTCTTTTCGTTTGGTTTCAATATTTAAAACCCTGAGTTAATCATGCACAAAAAGAATTAAAGACAAGGGTTTCGGGGTTACAAAGAACCTTTTTTCTATTGAAAAAAAAATAGATAAATAAATGAACTAGGATATTATAACTGTAAAAACACTCGAAAATGGATATTCAAAAGCTCTTTGTTTTTGAATTGTATATATTGTACTCGTACCTTGGGTCGATCCTTAGTTTTACATCGTGTGATGTGTCCCGCTAAAAATTGTACGAACAAATTTGGAACTAAAATTTTATATAACTTTAATTTCACAATGAGTAGGTAAAATGTCTTAAATATGGATAGCTCGCTAGCGTAGGAACGTTAGGAGACAATTACAATTGTCTCCTAACGCTAGCAAGTGGGGGGGGGGGTATTTCCCCCCTTTTGCTATGTATAAGGGGGAAAGACCCCCTCCCCCGGCACATTATTTGCAGCAATGATCTGAAAAAATATAAATATTTATTTATTTTATCTAAAATCTATCTCAATTTTTAGGAAGAGCAAATTTTCTTAGCGAGATCACAAAATAATTTAATTTATTAACTCATTAACGTACATGAGAAAATTAACATAACTGAACGCAAACACATGTTTTAGGGATGCAGTGAATCTCTTTAGCGATGCATAAAGGTAAGCGTTTTCGAAATTAATTGGATGATTCTCATTCCATAACTTACATCTTTACACATTGATGAAGCGGTTTATCATTACCATGAAACTCGTGTCTGAAATTTTATTGTTGTTTTTGCGCTCAAATATGTCGATATTTTCATTCAGTATACTTATGATAACTTTTTTGCAAATTTATTAAATCTTTGTAGGTAAATTCAGTTTAAAATCATGACTTGTCACAAAAAGATCGGATTATGCACTTTTTTTAAAAAAAAAATCATTTAAAAAAAGGGCAGTTGTAGGCGGAAGATTTTTTTGCTGAAATTAGCACTAGAGACTTTGCCAAATACGATGCAACTTTCAAAACAGCCCGACCAAGCCCGACACCCATTTAAAAAGCTTTCTCTAGTTATAAATTAAGGCCAAAAGCCTTTAAAAATCTCACGTACCAAGTTTTCTTTATTTTTTTCACTAAAAGAAAATAAAAATATTTACTTTGATTTATAATTAGCACTAAGCCCTGACATTTCTTTATACCGTAAAATTGGTTTGGTTCAATTCCATTCATTTAGAAAGCCACAAAAAAATCTACATTGAAACGTAATAATTAAGCTGAAACGTAACAAAAAAGCGAAAATTCTTATAGAAATCTCATCTTTCACTGAGGCTATGAGCAATTGTATGTGACTCAAGTTTCCAAAACAGGTGCCGATCGATGCACCAGTTAGTCAACTATCATGGAATAAATTTTCATAAAAATCGGGTAAATTTTTAATTTTGGACTTTTGGCCAAGATTTTCAGTCAAATACTTACTCCACTGTGCGTCGCGTCGATGCATTTTTATTCCGGAATTAGCTATTCAATTATCAGCTGATTTAAAGTTTTTATTTTAAATGTTGTTGTTGTTCAAGATAGTACTGATAGACAGTTTTAGGTAACAGTTTTGCAGGATATAAATAGCAAGATATTAAATCTTTAATAAGGTAAACGGAACAATAAGCAGTTGTCAACATACTTTAAACACTTTAAATATGTTCGAAAGCTCTAAGAGCTACAATATGATCAAATGCCTTTACTTACGCGAGGTTTCGAAGATTAATCCACGAAATTTTCAGTTTTATACTTCATTCAATGTGAAAGTAAATTTCGTTGCAACTTCCTTCGTTCGCCATTCAAACTGAAGTTGTCGTTGAAGTTGTTGTCAGGGCGCATGCGCAACGAGTCGCTCTCCTATTGAATGGTCTTTTAGCACTTGAGTTAACGTTGTTTACCCACTGAGGAACCAAAAGCACCTTAACGACACTTCCTAGCCTCTGTTGCACCCTGAGTCACCGTTTTTTAACCCTAGGGTGAAATTCTTTACCCCTGTGGCACTTCTGGTTTTAACAGTGTAGTTCGAGCCTCTTTTCAATGGTTCGAGCTATAGGAAATTTCCTCAAAAGTCTCAAGATTTTGGGACCCGATAAAAACTTTGAGATAAAGGAATATTCGAGTTATAAGCTTCGAGTAATCGAGATTCGACTGTATTTATATGTGTGTGTAGGTATTCTATTTTTTTCGTACCGTATGTACTGAATTACGTTACGCGGGAGCGTCCCGCCCCGCCAAGGAAACCAAACGTCAGCAGCCAACAGAAGCAAATCTACCGCCAAAGACGAAAGGAAATAAAAACGACCAAGACCAAGATTACACGACAGAACAAGTTGGGGTTTTTTGGGTTTTTCACCCCTCTGTATCTCAGCCGCATGAAGACCCCTGGAGTTGATTTTTGGTACACTCAATCTCTAGTGGCCCCTGACGCCGTAAACCAAAATACAATCCCCTGGACCATCAGGGGGAGGAGGTATTCAAGTTATAAAATCACCTGTTCAAAAAAGTTTTCGCTTTCTTTGACAAGGCTACAGCCCAGACGAAAAAAGGAATCAAGCTGAAATTTGCACACACATTCCTTGTGCCCTACTGATGTGCCTTTTGTGCCATTTGACCCCCCTCCAGTTCCTCCCTCGTTTTTACCCCCCAAATTGTACCTTCCCGGAGTTCTATCACAGCCCCCGGGGGAGGGGGGGCTACGGTAATGATTTTTTGTATACATATTCTTGGGGAGCCATTGAGTACATATACAAAAATTCAACCCCCCAGGGACATCATGGGCCGGAGTAATTAAAATTTGAAAATCACTAATTTTCCCTAAATTCTTATGTACTTACTCTTAGCTCAAAGGGTTTGTTTATCTCGGACTGCAATTGCAAGGTTAGAACAGATCTAACAGTTATTCCAAAGTTGTCTTAGGAAATGAAATTCAATCAACACTAAAACATATCCAACAGTTGCAACTAGACGTTAAATCGCGGATATCTCAAATATGGCACAGCGACTGCGCATGCGCGCATACTTAGCTCATTGGGCTTTCTGTTTTCAGATTCTATGTTGTTTGTTTATACTTAAGCAGAGAAACAAATTAATGAAAGAGATTAGAATGCTGTCCCCCCCCCCCCCAGTTTTACCGATACGAAATTTCCTTCCCCCTGTTTTTCAGTTTTAATATATTTATGGATGGAAGAAATTTTAAATGTCGGCGCGAAACTGGGGTTAAACCATTACAATATTTTACGTGACAAATTATATGAAACTGTACGCATGTGAATACGGCACATATAACTTTTTAATTCAAAGCGAAAAATAGCCCTTTTTTATTGGTTTGCTTATTTTCTAAATTAATGGATTTTTCACAAACAGCACATAATGAATTGAAAATATATGCAATACGTATGTGGATATCCGTGCTTTGCAGTTATTTGTTAGCTGAAAAAATTTTTGCAATTAATTTAAACAAGACTTTTAATGAGCTTAGTCCGCGCGCAACATGCGCATTCGCTATGGCAAATTTGGGATATCCGCGATTTGACATCGAGTAGAGTTGTATAGATCTTCTGACACATTCAAATTTAAAATATTTAATGGCTTAGGTTTTTTTTTTTTTTTTTTGCTTTGTGATAACATGCGTTATTTCGTTTTTTAAATGAACTTTTAAACAAAACTAGGTATTAAACAAGACAAAGACTTCTATCAAGAAAATGATAAAGCCCCAAACAATTAAAATTATCCCATAAAACGTAAAATAATCCACGATTTAAGAAAAATGTAATTAAACAAGAAAGTAAAAAGCTAGATTAAAATAGCCCTCAAGCTGTAAAACATTTAAAGAAACCTTCATGAAAATGTTGAATAATCTGTCAAATAAAGAAACTGTAGAAGAATTTATTGCGAAGTTGTAAAATGCTCGAAAACAATATAATTTAAAATATAGTATTTTATTATCCAAGAAGTTTTCTTTGCAACAGAAAGGATACAAGAATTGGAATAAAATTTAAACCGTCCAATTCTCGCAAAATGAACATAGAATCTTAATAGTCAGAAAATAACTTGACGTAAAATTAGGTTAGCCATTATTGTTCCTTAAAAACACAAAACAGCGTTGTTTCAATTGAAAATTTTCTGACTTGAAGTTCTCAATTCTAAAAATACAAAGTAATAATATCAATGCAAAAAGATGTATCTCATCAAAAACAACAATGTTGTAAAAATTTCCCCGCCAAGAAAACCTTTAACTTTTCCTCACAAAAAAGAAAACCTGCATCCTAAACCCAAAAACTCTCAGCCATAAAAAGTTATGATATCTAGTTTGCTCGCCAAGTATCTGCCAAACTATCATCCTCCCTCTTCTCCTTTTTCATCACAGCTACTTCCATTAGAACCTCCTCCCACCTTCAACTCCTCAGAAATATGGATAGATCTTTTAAATTGCTTATCTTGTTTGGCGAGGAGCTTTTTGCTCACCAAGCAACCACTTCACTTTGAAAAGCTTCCCGCAAAAATTTCCAATGAAATGTAAATTACGTATTTCACAACTGAATTGAAGAAATTTGAAATTTCACTGAAATTTTGATTTCTGCTGGAACAGAGTCGCAATGAAATGGGAGTTTCGTCAACCATTTTTTTTCCTGTAAATATTTCTGGGTTTAATTGAAAGTTACAAGGAACCATCATTAATTTTTATTGCACTAACTATCAAACTCGTTGACACACTTGAAACTGGCCTGAAGTGGGCGATTTTTATTTTTATTTTTTCTCATGTCCTTGATTCCATTAACCGGATTTTTGGTCCCAATAAGCAAATAATATTAGGCTTGTGTAATGGAATTTGTTTTAGTTCTGTAAGAATTGGTTAGAAAAACAGCTCGTCCGATTAACCAGTGGTTCAATTAAGCGGGTTCCACTGTATTTTAATTTAATACAGGAAAACTTTTTTGCGAAATCGTTATTTTTAGTTCAGGACAATACCTCTGCAAGTTCTTAATCCCTTAAGTATTGTCAAAAAAGAAGTGCCAATTTAACTAACAGCCATTAAATGAATTTATTATGAAGCATCTGTCTCAAAACATATTCGATATGATTGTTTATTTCCTGGAAGCTTCGCTTTTACAAACACTCTCAGCTGCAGCCGCACACGAGCGGAAGCGATTTTCAATGCTTTATTGTCAGCATTTTATTGACACAACTTAATACAGCAACGAAGTAACTTCATTTCAAAGTACTGCGAGAAGACAAAAGCGAGAAAACTTCCGGAAATTACGCCTCAGGGGGACGTGCAGAAATTGTGTTTCGAAATGTTGAAGATGCGTACAAGAAATGTGTAATTATTTCGATACATCGTAACCTCAGAGCAACTGTGAGACATTTAAGTCTGAAAACACTAAAATATCTTACTATTACTTTGAGGCGCGGATATGCTCGACTTGCGTGTATAAAGAAAACATGAATAAAGCTGCTGTTTATAAAAAAAATAGTTGGTTACGATAGACTGTCAGCAGAAGTTAATCATTTTTCAGTGTGTTTTTTGTAGGGCATTAACTCATCCAAAATCTAAGAAGTTGGGATGTAAAATCAAAACTCATCCGCGTAAAACAAAATAGAGACCTCAAATCTTAAACCGCGAATAATCAAATTCCCGTAAATTAAACTCGCGTAAAATGATAATCTACGGTAGTTTTTTACAGGACTGCGGAGTCGAAGGGAAAATGATCGACTCTGACTCTTGGAATTTAAAACCTCCCACTCTTGACTCTTGAACCCCAAAATCAGTCCGATTCTCAGTCCGCAACCCAGGTTTTGAGTATTTTATACGCTACTAGCTGCATTGCCCGGCGTTGCACGTTCTAATTAAAAAAAAAAAAGTAACGCATGCTCAATAATCAGGCTTAAATAAAAGAAAACAAAAAGTAAAATTCCCCATCAACGTGTAAAAAAGAGCAATTTTATGACTCAAAATTCAAATTTCAACTTTTTTGGATTTCCTTAAAATACCAAAAATTCAGTCAGTGTCATTCATAGGTGTAAACATTCCGTTTCAGGGATTTTCTGGCGAAAGGGTGGTTTTCGCCCTATGTGAACTCCAGAGCATCGACGGACCTCTGAACCAAATATGGCAAAGATCCGACGTAAACTGGAATTGTGTAAAGAACACACACAGCTATTTATAATAAGTAGATAGCGTGCTAGGCGTTCTCAATTTTGAAAAAAATATCGCATAACTGTTTTGAGATGTGCTAAAATCATTCATGGCTTTTTGACAGCCCTCGTTTAAGAAAAGTTATATTTCTGAATTCTTAAAAAATATTTTTTAATTTACGTTCATGAAAATTAATTTATCTTTCACAAAAAATATGCTTTGGGTACTCTGTAAAATAAATGGGTAGATACTTTTTACTTGAAACTGTCTGAGATCTGAACGTTACTGACAAATTCATTGATAAGAAAACTAAGAATTATTGAAAACCAATTGAATATTACACGCTATTGAGACATTGGTAATGTCAGACGCATGTCGACTACAAATGCATATTTTTATTAGCGTTCAGCGAAATAAAGTACACGAGAATCGGAAAAGTCAATAAAAATTATGGTCGCTTTCAAAAATGACGACTGGAAGTAAAATCGTGGTTGTCAAACTTAAATTTTAGGGATTAATGTTACCTCTATTTCTGTGGCCGTGGTTTTTCAATGTAATATGCATTTATATAACCTTTGACCTCCCCTTTGAACTTGAAATGACGGGCCTGCTAAATAATGTGGGTATGAGGACGTAGAATGCTTCAATTGTTTTAGTTATTGTTTTGAGCAAAAAGAGTTCAAAAAAACAAGAAAAAAGAAAATGAAATGAGCTCGTGACGTAGACATAGGCGGTTTTCTGCGATGCATAGGAGGCACTGCACCCTCCTTCTGAAGAACTAGTTACTATTTCCTACATTGCTTTAGCTACTGTTGTAGGAAGGGTAATAGTTTACACTTTGCATCACTATAATTTCTTGGGCATGCAAAAAAAAAAAAAAAAATACGAGAGATGTTATTCAATCAATGTCAAAACATCAGTTACATACACAATGTTGCCATTTGCGGTTTTAATAAAAAATAAAATCTGCGCGAATATTACTTGTTGTCAAGCTTCAATAAGTCATTTTTACGGCGCTTCTTGTCAGCTACGTGCTGACTTTCCTACTTCTTCCCCACGGCACAAAGTCGTCCCAAGGTCATCCTAGGATACACCCCGGGAGCGAATGGAAAGGAGACGAATGAAGAAAGCTGAGGATCGTGATTAGGAGCCTCTGAGGACCTCTGACCTGCTCTGACCTCATGGAGAAAGGATCTCGATCTGTCTCCGTAAAAAGATCTTACCGCAATTTCTCGAAAATTTTAAGCGGGCTGCGATTCTCATCAATAAGTACTGAATATAAGCAGTTACAATTTTGTACACACATACACAAGTTGCGAAGGTTATTATGACGCTTCAAAATAATATTCATAAATGTAGATGTGGACCAGAGAAATGAAAAATGGTTCATAAAGAATCAAACATTGATGAACAAAATACGAGCGCCATAAAAATACATTCGAGGGGAGGTACAGCCGAAAACTCCCATAAAAAAATAATAATAAAAAAAAACCCCTTCCAGTGATTGATTTTTGACAGAGAATGTAGGATAATAAGTTTGAGCACTAGTTCATCAGTACACATATTAGTCAAAAATAGAAACGTAACAGGAAAAGAAAATAAAGAAAGACAAGAACTAGGCAATTCGAACGGGTATTCAGTAGCATACACGAATTGCTAAAGAATGTGACTAGTGAGGTCGTAAGTATTACGACCTTAGTGTATACGTGAAACACACCGCCAGCTCAGTCATTTCCAGCCGAGGACTGCAGTTTCGTGCTTATTAGCACTCATCAGCCCGGCATAGGAAAGTGACTGCGCTGGAGATGGAAAACCTCTTAAGGAAGCCAAGAGTGCGAAACAAACTGGTAGCTAATATAGAATTAGCAGACCTGACGAGTGACCGAAGCAATGGTTCGGTTCAACTCGAAGATTGAACGCAAGGCAAGGTATATTCAGTAAATTACCGCCCATTAGCCTGAGCTGGCGGTGTATTTCACGTATTTCTGCTTTAGCCCTGGCTAATGGGCGGTAATTTACTGAATAGAACTTAGTGTCTGTTAAACAGATCATGCACGTGATAGTCGATGTTAGTTTACATAGAAAAAGTATCAGCAATGTAGAGAGACTAATTTCAAAGACATCAGCTCTGTCCGTACTCTTTCTTTCCATACGTAAGACTTTCTTTCCGTAAATAGAAATAATCTCCTACACGCTAAAAAAAACTCCTATTGAACACCGGTATTTTTTCGTAAAGACCTTAAACACAACTTCACACGCGTGCATATTATTATTCAACGACATGAAGGTTTAGCAATAATATGATTATTTTATTTTAAAAATACAGGTTTGCGGCAGAAAAACGGTTCCACGCACAAGCAAAGTTCTTTTGACTGACCAAACTCCTTCACTTACAATGGACCATACAATTCTCTCTGACCCAAATTCAACGAACCACATCCGACAAAGGTAATTTGGAGTGTTCAACTGTCTAAAAGAGCGTGGTAAAAATAAAAAAAATAATGATAATAAAAAGAGTTGACGCGAAATGCCAGTTTCCTCGCCAACCCCCATTTTCAACCCAACTCGCCGGTAAAACACGTGCAGCACAATCTTGGCGAAAGGCTTATACCAAAAACAAACATCTTTTTTTCTCTCTCTCTCTCAAATTACAAGTCCATCAAATCGCAGCGCAGTTCCAGCTTTTGCTTCCGTGGTGCAAGCGTGTTTTGGCGCGTGACTACACAGAAGTCGAAATGTCATGAAAACATGAAAACTTGCTAGATAACAGCTTGTTATACTTCTCAGTCGCTCACCGGCGTTACAAACTGATTATCTACCGCTATTAAACCCAGCCTGAGGAATCCAAGAAAGTGCATAAAATGATTTCAAGTGAGTTATGTTGTCAACAGCGCAGGTGAAATCAAGTTATACACAACGTTTTTCTATTTTTCATTGTCACTTCAAATAGGGTTCTTATTCAATCATGGGCGCATGTGCAAAGAAATGAAACGACGCTAAATACGTGGAGTAGGGATACTCTAAAGTAGTAATTTACAGAGCTTAATTTCTAACAAAAGAATTAAAGGAGCCTTATTATAGTCCTCGGAAATTGTTTCCGTACCAAAACAGCCTGGATTTCTCGTCTAAAATATAAAAAATTACCTAAAACGTCCAAATGTTAGCTTCCACGCAAATTAAGCCCCAGTCGTTTACATTAAGCCCAGCATTTGACCAATACCTCTGACTTTATCTATCTCGCTTTACGCATGGTTGTTCACAAATGATGAAAAGCCTTGAAGGGGGAGGGGGCTTCATTAAATTGTCAGTTTGTGACAAGGGGAAAGGAGGGGGGTAACAAGTGTGACATCATATTTTTTATAAGAATATGTTTATGAAAAATAGCGTGACATATGCCAAAAGGGGGGGGGGGAATGTTGAAAAAAAAAGTGATATCATTTATAGATGATAGCTGAGGAGCAAGTCCAAGTTTCTACCTGCCGATATTCGCTTGCTTTTCCTGCTTTCCTATCACGGTTAAAGTACCCAAAATGAGTTGACTTTTAGGTACATGGAAACAGGCCCATACCATTTCATATACAATTAACTACTCTAAACTCTATAATGAACATTATCAATTATGTTAGTATGTATTTGAAGGGAAGTTCCATTCGTTACCACCAGTACTTTGACTAAATACTATTATTGGGGTATGCCTGGTTGCCATAGTTGCCGAATGGCATAAACTATGAGCTTTCTTTCAATTAGTTTTTAGAAATAGCATTTTTAAGCATGCAACTTTGTTTATTTACATCACTGCTTCCAAAAAAATACAATTTATGCAAAGAAGATTTTTTTTTAATGTCTTTAAATAAAATTGTGTTCTTTATTTAATAGTTCACTGTTCTTATTCTGATATCGGGACATCGACAGTCATACTTTACAAGACCGACGACTACGTTCATAATAACTACTCATTCATTTGGCGCTTTCACGGTATTTTTTATTTTTTTCCTCAAATGCCTGGAAGCTAAAGTATTATGAAAAAAGCACAAGCTTTTGGAAGAGAAAAGTGATAAGTTGAAGCAGATTTCTCTCTTCCCTCTCATTAACCTCTTTTCTCCCCCACTCTTTTTCAACCCTTTACTGCGCTACTTTGCATGTCTGCACAGTAGAAAAGTAATTCTGAAGACCATATGGCTCCCGCACTTCTTATTCAAAACTTAGAACTGGTTTCCAGTAAACTTCACTTCATAATCTTTTAGACTCAACTCTTTTAGAAAATTATAACAATAATCTTTTACAGGGTGTCCTACTGATATGGTGATCCAAAATTACGGTATTTTTAGCATGACATTAAAAACATCCAGTATCATATCTCTGTTTTCCCTCCCTTTTTTCACTTCTTTTCTTAAATTTCAAGGAAAAATATAAACTAAAGAAATTTATGTCGTTTAGTAGTGCATCCAGGGCTTAATTTGCATAAGAAACCGCGGGAGCCGAGCTCTCGCATTTCTTTTCAATTTGATGCAAACTAACATTTTAGGAAAAATTCAAGTTATTTACATATAAAAATAAATTGCGGGATCTATAAGGTTCCTGTACTTGTTTTGGTAAAAATTTACCTCTGAGTGAATTTTATTGATAAAATTGATACTTTTTCTTCCTGACCGTACTTTTATAGTTAGACCAATAGCCAAACAACCATAACCAATTAGCCAAAAAATCTAGTTCGAAAACTAAATGCTCAAGCAGAAAATATTTTCCTCTTTTACTTCAAATATATTATTATAGCACCAGTTGATTGTCTATTCATAACTGAAAAGGTAATTGCTTTTTTATTTCATATATCGGGGGATTTAAAAAAAAATAGAAAAGGTAGAGCAATTAATTCCCATAAAATACACAAGAAATGCCTTGTAATGAGAAATTTCAATATGAGAGTGTTTACTTTTTAATTTTTAGGCAAATAATTAAAGAGGGGGGGGGGGGGGTACTGATAAAACTTCAGAAAAAAATTGAATAAAAATTTTCCTTTTTTAACGGAAGAATCGGATAAAAGATAATTTTTATTTTCATACTTAAACTCCAAAAGCATAAATATCCTTTACAGAACGAAACATGTTTACCAAGTATTCACGCTTCGGCCGACAAAATAACACGAAAAAAACTAATTACTTTTTTATGTTATTCCTTTGGTTAAATGATCTCTCTTCTGTATCCCCCTTTTATGTACATTGGATGCTGATCCACAATATGTTTTTTTTTCTAGAAGCTGTCCGAAAAAAAAGAACGGGGGGGGGGGGTCTCATATTCTATGCTTTATTAAACAGAAACTTTTTAAAAATATATTTTCGGAAACAAAAGCAAGATTATTTGAAGCATCTAGAAGCAAAGAGATATTTGTACCAAAAATAAAAGTTACGAAATAAGAAGCACAAGAAGATTGTATGAGAAACCCTTCATCTGTTTTGGGGCCAGAGATGGTAATCGTAGCATAGTGCTGTTGTTATACATCATACTTTCGAAAACTTTTTCAATGAAAGTTTTTTTTTTTTTTTCCTAATGACATCGCTTTGCTTCTCGCAGATTCATTTTATGCTTTGGTTATGCAGTTGGTTCAAACTGTAAAACGTTTGATATTATAGTTTCAATAATAAATGAAAATAAGCAAATAATTAATGTTTTTCTAATTATTTATTATCATTGAAGGAAAAGAATTTTAAGTTTTGGTACAAAACATTCAGAGTATCTCTGAGCCAGAACGGATAAAATTGCGCCACTTCATATTTTTTTATGAGGTTCAGTCATTCCGAGTACCTTTGAGCCAGTGCGAATAACTTTGTGCCACTTCCTGCCCCCTTCTTATAACATAATATAGATTAAAATCATAAAAGAGTGGAAATCTCATGTTATTACCTGGCCAAATGCATCACCGAGACTTCTAGAGATTTTTTCTAACTACAGTAAAACCTGTAAAGTTGACCACCTGTCTAAGTTAACCGCTGTTTTCAGCATCGTATAATTCAACCTCTATAAGTCGACCACCTGTTTAAGTTGACCACTAAAGTAGTGCACCGCAAGTGGACAACTTATACAGGTTTCACTGTACCAGACGGCGCGACCTTTAGGATCACAGATCTGGATGAAATTCTGGATTTACGTCAGTTCGCACTAGATATGAACTCGGGTAAAGCGGTTTGACTGCATAGGCCCTAGTTCGGATTCAACGGGGGTCCAAAGTTGCTGTTTGAGTCCAGAAAAGGAATGGTTTTCCTTCGAAATTCTTAAGCCTTTTCTTGCACTTGCATTGCCATATGTGCCAATGAAATGCATTCACAACCATTGAATAAATACCCCCCCCCCCCTTTCCCGTTGTACCCTCAATGGTTTAAGGTTGTACTGACGAGAGACATCGAATGTCTTGGGAGGGTAGATATTGACTAAAAAGGTCCACATTCCAATGAAGACGTCCTTACAATTCTAGAATCCTGCAAATCAGTGTAATTCAGACGGCAAACTTGAGGGTCCCGAATTCGGATTAACTTCTGGATTTAGGCCAATTCGTACTAGATATGAGACCAGGTAAAATAGTTTCAGTACATAGGCTTTAGTTCGGCTGCAAGGAGGGACTAAATTGGCTTGTTTGGCTCCGGAACTGTAATCGCGTTTTCTTTGGAATTTGAAATTTTGGCACAATATTATTTGCTTTCCAAACATCAGTCGCGTCTCTTGTCAATACAACGTAGGGGCGGTGGAATTTACTTTATACTGTGAAGTGAATGCACTCAGTTGGGTGATACTGCCATGTAATATCAAGAAAAGAGTAAATAACTGAAAATTTCAAAGGAAAAAACCATTGCATTCTGGAGCTAAACTTGAAACTTAGGACCCCCGTTACGGCCGAACTAGGACCTATGCAGCCAAACCGCTTTACCTGGGACACATATCTAGTGGGAATGGGAATTAACTTAAATCCAGAGTTTCGTCTAGATCCATTACCCTCAAGGGCGTGCCGTTTGGTAGTAAGTCAAACCAAAATGATGAAAATGTATGAAGTGGCGCAAAGTTATCCGGACTGGCTCAAAGATAAACTGAATGACTGTACCTGTACTGCACATTTTTGACTTTATAACTTCATAAATAATTACGATTTCTTCTTTAAACAAATACTTTTAAAATATTTTTAAAAAAGAAGAAAAAGGAGTTTTTTCATAATCTTTAAGACTTGAAATGTTTCTTTCTAGCTTTCAAATGAATTTCATAAGCAAAATAATTCTAGCACAAAATCTACGAGAAAAACTAGGCAAAATAACTAGTCTAGCTATATTTTACAGCTAAGTTGGTTGTTTATTGCATGAGGCTGCATGAAAAAGTTGCGACGTATGATGTCCAATGATCAAACTATCCTTTATTTTTGTTCACTTGAAAACATAAAACCGAAGAAGATTGTCACGAATGAAATTTTTATACTTTCTGACGAATTAAACCTTAAATAGAAAACTGAAAAACTGGTACTTCTACCATATGTTATAAAAGAGAAGTTTAAAAATTCCTTCAACCAAATAAACTGCTCGATTGCATAAAAGATACTTGAATAGTAAAGATCTCAAGGTCTAAACATTTAAGAGGCACCTCTATCTCATTAACCTATTGTTTGCAATCGGTCAACAATTCTGCTAGACACAAGTAAAATACACTTCAAATACAATTTAACGCTTGAATCAACCGAAAAAAAATTACAGTGATGATCAAAAGAAGAATTACGTGAGGAGACTACCAGATTTCAAACATTTCACAATGAGCTTGGGCATTGAAGGAAGAAACTAACCTGTTTTCGCCCTTTTATCACTACTGGCGCCAAACTGAAATTTAATGTTGATTTTTTTATTTTTTTTCCAACACACACTAGAATTATGTACGTTCCGGTGGCCTACTTTTCAGAAATTAGAAAGATGGAGTCATTGTATTCTGGCTTGGAGTAAACAAGGTGGAAATACGCTTGAATGGTAATTAAAGTTTATTGGAGAAGAAAGGAAAGCAGTTTAAGACGTTGTGTCTAAGAGAGAAAAAATGGGTTCAAAGGGGAAGTTATTTATTACCGCTTTTCGTTTTGCTCAATGGTAAAGAAATAAAAATTACAAAGCAAGAGTTTAAGTAATATACTTGGGTTTTTCTTGGCTGTTTTGATGACTATAAAAGGTTGGAGTAAAATCAAAATTGTTCTACGCATCATCCTCGCACGCAAAAATGATGCAGATCATTTCTTTTTAAAAATTTATTAACTATACTAAGGCAGAAAGGAAAAGAGCAGTATCTGCATAAATGAGTTTTTGAGGTATTTGAAGAAACGCATCTCGGATTTCTCACTATTTATAAACTGTTGGAATATAACGGGGTTTTTTTTTTTTTTTTTTTTTTTTTGTGCTTTATTTTCAGCGGAAATCAAATTGAAAAGCCTGTACAATAATAACTAAAGTAAAATAGATGAAAAAAAGAAGAAAAAAATTTTGGCAGATACTACTGTTGTTTTCCTTTTCCACGGATGAATGGATGGAATCACGGAAGTGATTGGTTTAGATTTTTAATTAAAACATTCATGACAATGCGGTCTTACTGATTCAGTTGCTAAGTTTCTGCCACTTTCATCAACTTTAAACCTCAACTGGTGAGGTGATTTTTTTTCGTTACGTAAGTGTTGAGGAGGGAGTGTAGTAACGCCAACATTTACTTCAGAAAAAATTCATTAAATTACACAGGTAACTTTCCTATGCTTTTTGTATTATTTATTTATATAAGTAGAACTGAAACAGTACCGTACGTGATATTTCATATAAAGATATAAATATAAACACTGCAAAACGTTTGAATACCAAAGCCCAATTCTTCTTGGGTCGAAGACACCCCCACAAGAGTTAGTAACAGATGACAGAAACTTCCATTAACTTAATCATTAGTTGACAAACTTGTTTTGTAGTTATAATTTACAATCAGGCCAGCCATGTAGGGGGGGGGGCGGCCTCAACTGACCTCCCCATGGCTTTGAAAAATATTTTTTTTTTCTTTCGGATAAAATTTGCACTGGGCAATCACCCCCCCCCCCTTTCCGGGAAAAATTGTAAACGACGGGCTTGATTGAAATATTTATCTCTTACAGCAGATAAAGAACCTTTAAAATAGGAAGCAATACTTAAAACGTATGTGACGAAAAAATTGGATCATTTAGTTCTGTCTTAAATCCAACAAAAATAGTCAAATATTTTATTCAAAACCGTACTTCGATGACCAAAAGGAATCAAAAGAATAAAATTATTATTATTGTTTATAAAAAATAAATAAATAAATAAAAATAACACACACTCCATCCCTAATATAACGCTCTTCTACGTTTTCGTACCACCGGTAATTTTGTAGCATCTGTGTCGGCAGTTGTACCTAAAAATCCGTTATTCATCTCGGGCTAACAACCCACTAGTTACATTGCCAAATAGCCGAAAAGAAACTTCTAGCTTTCACTTCCGCTTCAAAGCAGATGCTTACAAGCGTTCCCTGCATATAAATATTCGCGCGGCTCTCCCGTTTTCGGTTGTTATTTAGCTTCTGTCTCTCTCCCTTCGAACAGATATTTCCTGCCTTTTTGCAACAGTCAAAACAGAGGAAGGACAACACCCTCGGGCAACCTTATTTTTACCCTTTATTTCAAGGTTGTTTTCAATCGTTAGCTACTGTGACGCAGCTTGAGTACTTTTAAGAGCTGGTTTTTAAAGCAAGAATATAATTATATTGCGCAGTCACAAGTAAATGAAATTAACAACGGCTTACATTTAAAAACAAAAGAATGAAACTAAACAGGGGTGTCCATCCTATATGGAAACGCTCCTATATGAAAAACATAATAACGAAATTTGATGTGACCGCAGAGTCACGGCGGGAAGTAGAAGGTTAATATTTTCAAATAACTGTTGTTAAATATGGCTATCTAACCGCCCCCCCCCCTCAAGTTTCGGCGATAAAAGATTAAACCAAAACAATTTAATATGTGATGAATGGAGGACGGGAATGTTTACTCCAAGAAAGTACATATCTTAACAATGTGCTCCAGAGTAGAAGTATAAGAATAAAAAATATCATTTACTAGCGTAATTCAAGACTAGGACTGGGCGATATCAGAATTTTAATACCGCGATATATCGCTCTCCAAATATCGATATTATCGATATATTCTTGAGGGGGGAGCAAAGGTTATTAATTTAGAGCGTAATATATCGTTAAAAAAAACCATTTCCAACTGTATTAAATACAATTATTTCTCTCATTCAAAACTTTCCTAGAGAGGGGAGGGAGCGTGCAAATGGTATAGCTCAATGCATGACAAAAGTGCTTCAATTCAATTTTTTGTTTTAATCTTTCAATCTGAGAAGTCTCAATAGTTTAAATGTACTTTGAACTATATTTCGTATTGAGGTCTTAAATAGTTTATTTTTAGTCATTTAATAGCTCTTGCTTTAAGAATTTTTACTTCTTAGTTGAGTAACATTAAGTAAAATACTAATAATAAATCTTTAAAGAATGCAACTATAACTTTTGGAAACTATCACACCATACACCCATTAAGCACACAGAACTATGAAATATACCTTTAATTTATATGTCACTAGCTGCATTACCCGACGTTGCACGGTCTACCTCGAAAATAAAAGTTTCGTCTAGTGACACATGTTTAACAATCAGGTTTAAAAAAGGAAAAAAATAGCATAAACATTTCCCGTCAATGTGTAGAAAGCACAATTTTATGGCTCAAAAGTTAAATTTAGACATTGGATTTTTTCGTCATCATTCTGGATTTTCTGGCGAACCCCCCCCCCCCCCCCCCCCCCCCCCCCCCCAAAGTGGTTCCCATAACCCCATTTTAATGAAAAATAACTTATGTGAATTCCTGAGCATCAAAGGACCGCTGCGCCATATTTGGAAAAAAATCCGACGAAAACTGTATTTGCATAAGGAAAACCCCTTGTGGGGTGTATTCGCACACTCCCCCCCTTTCCTCATACGTAGGCGAAAACCCCTAGGACAATTCTTGACCATTAAAGAACCGCTGTGCCAAATTTGGCAAAGATCCGACGAAAACTGTGGATTTGTATAAAGAAATCTCCTGTGGGACGGAGGGTGGCTCCATTGCGAAAGAAAACTACCCGAATTAAATTCTTGAGCATCAAAGCGGTATATCGCCCAGCCCTATTCAAAGACTGATAGCTAACGTCTTGATTACGATGCAAATAGTTCTTCAAGCTAAAGGTCAAGATAATACTGATACGTATATCTCCCTTTTCTACACAGAAGAAATATGAATTGTGGAAGAATTATGAGTGGACTTGAAACGTAAACCAATTGATTTAAACGTGATTGACTTTTTATGATTTGCTATCGAGTGGTTTTAATGCTCAAAAGCTTGTTAATTACGAAATCAGTTGAGAAACAATAGAAACATTCGACGAACAAGCTAACAGTATGTCCACCAAGCGATAATTTGGGGAGATACTCTTAGTCTGGACGGCAGTATACTCATTATGCAATTCACCAAGCCAGTCATTTCAAAGTTTTCTAGTGGGGGAGCAGGGCAAAGGATATTACTGAATGCATTTTTTTTTTTTTTTTGAAAGGAAAAAAACATCAATATATATGCAAAAATGCAAATTTTTAAAATCAGGGAGGGGTGGATACAAGAGAAGAGTTATGGGGGCTCATGATCCCTCACCCCCTATAAACCATCGACAAAATTATTCATTCATCATTATTGTAAGCGATCATAATTTTGATTGCTTACAAAATGGATGGATGTAGAATATCATGCAAATATATTATTACACGTTGTATGCAAATACTTTATGAATGAAAAGGAAGCTATAATCTTTTTAATTTATTAATTACTTATTTACGTTCAATATTTGAATTAATATTTCCTTCCATTGCTCCTAAAATTAACTATTAAAGTTTATGCTTAACTAGGTGCCTTCTGGACGATTTGGGGCTTTTTTCTCTTTTTTTGACACCCAAAAGGTTCTAGAAATTTTTTGCACCCAAAACTCTAGATTTCTTAGCATGACCTCCCCCCCCCCTAAAATACTATAAGTGTATACGCCCCGCCGCCCCTGCATTGAACCCAGCTCAACTTCATCCCCGTGATCGGTCCATCTGACGGAATTACAGTTCATGCTTTTGTTGCGAAAGTTGAAAAGTTCAATGTTAATCTTTACAGGCAGAAAGCAGCAATAAGAATAAATCGGCCAATTGTTTAATAATAAAAAAAACTTCGCAGAAATATTTAAATTCATAAAAATAAATTACAAATACGTTGAATTGTTAAAATTTTTGACTAGTAACTTTGGTTTAAGTGCGATGCAATTTATAAATCATGATTACTTGCACTCAGGCCTATCATTTAGGGGGGTCAGGAAGGGACAATTGCCCCCCTCCCCCCGGCTTTGAGAAATCAATTCATTGCCATATATGAGGGCGTGGTTTTTACTGTTTTTCAATGTTATAAGCATGAGTACATAAATTTGATTCCCCCCCCCCCCCTCGAAAATTTTGAAATAACGGGCCTGCTTGAACTAAGACTAGTATTTTGGAATGGACATACTGCGCATCGCTCGTTTGGAAAAAGAGTGCCACAATACGAATTTTTCAATTTTCTTTTTCGATGAAAGGCCTTCAAAGGACGGTAATTTCTTTGGAAAGTAATGACAGTTTTTGTTCTAATATTAGCCACTGGAGAGCACAGCGAACTTACTTTTTGTGATGCAAATTACCTGAAGAGTTCAACTTCAAACGCTTCTCCTGTAAAATTTTATTTTTTCGTATTGTGGCACTCTTCTACCTAATAGCAACATAGTGCAAAATGCTATTTCAGTCACTTCAGGGGGGGGGGGCACCGAAGTCCATGTACACTACTATGATCTCAGTTTAATGCGTAAGCCGTGATTAGTTTTCTTTTTTTTTTCTGATCAATAACATTTCTTTATGTTCAAGTTTATACCAACTGTTGGATCAACCACGATATGGTATGAACTAGTGATGCGCCGGATCGTTAAAAAGGTAGATCCGCGGATACGGATCATTAGTGTCAAGATCCGGATACGGACCTCAAAAATTTTTTACCCAATTCAACTATCCAAGTGTAAACTTTGTTGCGGGAGGTATTCCCGTCAGAATAATGGCAGTTTCTTCAAAAAATGTCATCTGCGGCAAAATATAATCAAGGCTATTGTCATCTGCGGCAAAAATATAATCAAGGCTGTGATTTACTCTTTAAAGAAACTCCCGTTGAAATTGAGGGAGAATTGGAAGGAATGGGTCAGCGCTGCATTAATGCTTAGATGGAATGTGAAAAAATATTTCTAGCTTACTCGGTAGATATAGGATACAAGAATAAGAGTGTAAAGCTGCTACTGGACAGGCTAGAAATAATTTTTCGCACTTTATTTCAGCATAAATGCAGAGCTGACTCATTCCACCCAACTTACTCCGACCGACAAAATACAGAGCCGTGAACGCCTTTACAAACAGTAAATAGAGAATTTAGCCTAACTTTTTTTTTGAAGGATGCAGAGAAAAACCAAAACGATGAATAACAGAAATCCCAAATCAATAACAAAAACTAATATTAAATTAAAAATAAAAAACACAAAACATGTCCCAGAGAGACGACCTCATGTTAAGATGGATTTCGCGGGTCAGAACACACATTTGTTAACAAATATGAACTGACAGTAAGTAAAAATTTTAAATCATTGAGCTTTTTCTCCTTATCTTCCAATTATGAAATCGCTACCGATCACGAGTATAAAGGCTTAGAATTGCATTTAAAATTTACTTAACAAGGTTAAAGCTCCTTCTGTATATAAATTGGAAGTTTCAAATAACAAACGCAGAAAACGTCGTTCTTTCAATTAGAGACCATATTTTTAACGTACGGGTAAGTTTTTACTACCATAATTGTGAAAAACCGTTAAGTCGGTTTTAATTAATATCTTATACGGATACAGATCTTTATTTTCACTCGGATATCCGGAACATCACTAGTATGAACAACTTTACAGGCTTAATTGGAGTAAAATAAAATTATATCATTCCAAGTGTTTATTGATTTTGAACAAAGTTACTTTCATGAATAATTGGATACACGTGCGTTTGAAAAATGAAAAAGGTGAACGCTAAAACACCTTTGTTTACAAAACCGTTCAAGAACCCCTTTTCAATGATAAGGGTATTATCGCACCATTTTTCCAAAGGTAGCAAACTAGCAACCGAATCAGCAAGCTGCACTGTCGCCAAAAAGCTCGCCAAATCGGAAATATTCTAAATCCCGACAGGAAAAAAAAGGAACTAATGTCATATAACCCACCCTTGGCGACGTTTTCCTATTGGCACCAAGAAAGAGTCGCCAAGAAAACGATGTATGACGACATATGTCATACATCGTCCTTAGCGATGCTTTTTTAGCGCCAACGGGAAAAATTCAGATAAAAAAAACATGATCAAAGCATTTCAGAACACAATTTTTTAAAAACATAAAACAACAAAAAACATCGCGAATATACGCTTCAAAAATACCTGAAACTAGAAAGTTTTTGTACACAAAGAAAAATTACTAGAAAGTATTTAAAATGCATAAATTAAAAAATTACTATAACAGCTCACCAATGAAATATGTACCAATAGAAACAAAAGCTATTTTCCAACATGAATTTCATCGAACAAAAACATCTCATACTCTGCTAAAAAAGAGCAAAGAGATTCAAATTGCGATGTTTAAAGCGGAAAACATCCCCCAAAAAAACTATTTCAGCCAAAAAAAAAACGCTTAGTTACTCAAATTTCGATGTATGAAAAGTAGAAATGTCTCAACAGAACAACCCAAACATAAACAATATAAAAATACCATATATTAATTTGCTATTAAGACATGCTTTCAAAATACCTATTATATTTTACAAAAAAATAACACCTTCATATTTTTATAAAAAGCTAGAGTCAACTTATTTTCAGAAATTCAGTACCTAAAGGAGGCACGTTTATAGAATGTCTAAATAATTCGTGGCATCGATAAGAATTAACTTTTAGAATAAAATAACCGTACTATTTTTGTAAAATTAATTTACATACAGTAAAAATAAAGTTAAAAACTACAAGAAACCCTCAAGATTTTGTAAAAACAAAGAATTTCGGAAGTGAGGTTTTTTTTTTTTAATTCTAGAAAAAAGAACTTACCTTTTTATCGCATAAATCCTCACACTCAGTCTGAAACAAAACAACAATGACACCTAACAGATACACACCAAGTTGGAGTTTACTTTTAATTAACGTTAAAGTTTGAAGAAACTGGTATTTTCTAATATTTATTCATCAAAACACAACTACTGAATTTAAACAAACACAAAATAAGCTTTCCTGTAAGGTAGATTGCACGAAAAAACAAGAATCTCTCCTGCGTGAAACCGATAACAAGAGAACATGTTTGAACAGATCTAAGATTGCTTTCGGGTTGCCAAACACAGGTTAGTTTCGCCAGGGATGACATGCTTGAAAAATTATCGAAAAATATTTCAATTTTGTGCAAAAAATCGGATGTCACCCAATCGGGGGGGGGGGGGGTATAACACATCTGTACCATCAACGAAATTTACATGTATGTGGGAGAGGGTTCTTTTTTTTTTTCAACACAATGGTGCACTGAGTATATACCCTTGCCCAAAGGAAAATTTTGAAATAATGGGTCTGACTATAAACACACGCGCACACAATATACCAGATTTTTAAAGTAATAAAGAACATCTTAAGTACGAATTAAAACAATACTTTTATGCTGAAAAAAACGTCAATAAGGCACAAAAATACTAAAATATTGCATACAATGTGTTTCGGAGTAACAAGGAATCCTTTTTTGAATGGAGTGAAGCTTAAGGATGAAAGAACGTTTAAAAAGATTTTGGTGCTTTATTAAAGTTGTTTTCATTAATTTAACATCTTAAATAATTAAGCATATACATGTCACACAGCACAGAAACATATCCTGCATAAAATTCAAATTAACAACAACGGTAAAAAATACTCATTATGGACGATGTAAACAAAGACAATGGGCTATAGTTTACGTTCATCGAACTTGCTACAACATCGGCTCAATTTGAAATGATTTCCACACGTCAAATAATTAACTTTTTTTTCTTAAGATCACAAACTTACAAATAACAAAATTTTACTCATTCTAGTTTCCTAAAGAACTCCCTTTTTTTAATGAAAAAGAAAATATTTTCATTAGCATTTAGCGCATTGAAACATGTCCTAAATTATAATTCAAAATAGTTACCGAAACATGCGAGGAATTTCAACATCCGAAACTTGATCAAAACAAAGTGAAATCTTTGTTTACATCTATTTAAGAAAATCTTTGCATTTGTCAACTAATATTTTTCTACTGTTTAAGTTAAAGCAAATGGAATAACCTTTTTTAATGTTTCAATTGTAATAATTCGCGCAATCTTTTCTCTGTATTTAAAATCATTTCAAGAAAAAAACGAAATGAAGTTTGGAATGTTTTTCCAACGGGAAAAGTAATCTGATAACCTCCCATTGAACAAACATTTGAACGGACTCCTTTTTTTTTTTTTTTTAGTTTTTCAATCAAGATCGCTGTTGAAACAAAATTTCGCATGAATCAATATATTACTTGATTACAGAATACGAACTTAACATTAAAACTCACTTGTCATGAACACTGAGTTGTTTTACATTTTTTTTTCTTTTTAATATATCGAATATAGTTGTTTACATTTCCTAATTTCTACCAAAAGCAGTTTGGGAGCCCCATAGTCTTCAGAATTATTTGAATGATTAAACAGCTAGAATTCCACCAATAATGAGAAAATTCACTTCAAGTTTAACAGAAAAACTGTGTGAATGAACTCCCGAGCTGGGCTCCCATACAAATTAAGCCCTGGTTGTTTACCAACTCAGCTGAAAAAAAAAAGCTCAGCCGAAGGCTTTACTCTAAAAGGTGGGTTGAGGTGGAGAAAAGTTAACAAATGCTTATGTTCGAAATCGTATTTGGACATTAATACTCTAAATGACACTTACCGGATGAGTTAATAACATCAGATCCAGGGGTTCCAACAGGAGTATTCTGTGGTGTATCCAGCAATATGATTGTGACAGCATCTTCGGAATTCTTCGGCGGCGAGAGCACGCTCGAATTCTCCTCGATATCCGGCGTTCCACCCACAAATACTTCTGTC